>NC_139547.1:826644-1085314 GCF_965153285.1 Podarcis tiliguerta
GGATTTTTTTTTGGGGGGGGAGCCAAAGTTCTTGACTTCTTTTTTTTAAGAAAGAAATCAAAGTTGTTGAAGTTTGCCATTGAAGAGTGGCACATATGCGTATTTGACTTTGGCAGTGTTGCCAATCAACTTGAACTGCCAGCCAAGAGCAATCTAAAACTAACAAGTTACATGGATGCTGTCTGAGTCAGAGACTCTAAGGATTACAAATCAACAGTTGGGTTTCTCTTTATGTTTGGAAATGGTCCTATTTCCTAGGCTAGTTATAAACAAGGATGACTAGTTTTTCTTCCATAAAGTGCTTGCTAATGATATTGTTAGCATGAGCACTTTCAGCAAAACGATTAAAATGAAACCAACCCTCGGTGTACGAGGAAATAGGAACAATACTAAAGTGGAAGAGAAAAGACCAGCCCAGTTTACTGTTAGTCTAACATCCATCTGGATCCTGAGTTGGCAAATCTGTTGATGCAGCTTTCTATCTTAATAAGATGGTTTTCAGATTTTTAATTCCAAGAGATTCCTTTGCAGAACAATGCTGGTTGGCTGAATGAGCATCTTCACAGCAGGGGGAGGGCAGCTTCTTCAGTCCAAGGACTGCATTCTCTCTTGGGAAAGCTCCCAGGGGCCACAAGCCAGTAGCAGGCAGGGCCAGAGGCAAAAGTGAGGGGAGGAGTGGGCTGCTGGGCTGCATTTCAGCCATGCAAAAGCCAGATGTTTCTGTTGGACCTTCTTCGCCAACCGAGTTTGTGCAGTGACTGCGGCAAGGGAATAAAAACTTGCCTGCAATATCTTTGCTTACCTTTATTTTTAAATAATAATCAAACAGCTGGAAAACACCCCTTCTCACCACCTTTCCTCAACAGTATTCTATAACAGCACACACTACACCACTTGATCAACTTAAGTACAGTTTTCAAATCAATTACCCTATCACATCACTGCATTTGGTGCAGTAAGTAAACTCCCCCTGCTAATTAGTTAAATTGTTAAGATACCTCAGGTGTGTCAAAAGCTCACAGATGTGCTGCCATGCAGGTTATACTTACAAACACACACCTCTGAGTAGAACCATTGACCACATTAATATTAAAAAAATCCCCCCAACAACCCCCTGCTGGTCAATGATGCGTAGCAGAGACATCTAGCATTTTCCTTGTATTCAAACATAACTACAGTACTTTATCGTTAAACATTTATTTTCAAACTCCAAACGTATATTTTTCAGGTTTGGTCTACTATTGAAGAACCATCTGCAGTCCTGTCAATTTTTTGACTTTCCCAAACTTTTCACATCAAAATGCTTTGGTATTCTTTCACATTCTTACAAGAAAATAACAACTCATCAAGGTAAACAGCCAATTTTACAATAGAATTAGCATTTTGTTTGGTAAACACACAATTATCAGCTTTCCCTTGCGCAAACCCAAATTCATTCAAGGTTTGTTTCAAGGTTTTGTGCCAATTCCTGCTGCTTTGACGCAGGCCATAAAGAGACTTGTTTAACTTGCAAACAAGATTTACACCCCCTCCCCTAGATTTTCAGGAGCCAATTATGAGGGGAGGGGTATATAAGACTAGCAGTTCCCTCTGGCTCTTTGCTACAGCAACACACTACCCACCTAACTGTGTTTCGGCTTCCTGACTCCTGGTTTCCTGATTCGTGGACTCTTGGCTTCCTGACCCCTGGACTGCTGCTTCCTGCTTCCTGACCTCTACCACGGTCCCGATGTACCAAGCTGGGACTCCGACTGCCTGTAACTCGGACCGTGACACACAGGTGCAGCTTTTACACCATCTGGAACCTTCATGTACATATTTTTATACAAAACAGTATTAAGATAAGTTGTAGAAATGTTACATGATACACATCACATTTATTCTTAACAACATCCAGTGTCATTAGCTTTATACTTTCATATTTCACACTCTAAGAAAACACATTTTTATAATCAATGCCTTCCACTTACTGGCATCCTCTCGCTACTAATCTAGCCTTATAACTCATCTTATTCTTATCATTAAGCTTTACTTTGAACACCCATCTTTATTCAATGACATGCATATCAGGTGTTGGTTTCACAAAAAAAATTTGGTATATTTTTACCACAATGTGTGTTAACCCAAATTGTCTTATCATCTCTAGTGCTTAAGTGTTCTTAGAAATTACATATGTCCAAACATATCTGGGTTTTCTGGTCCACAAGTGTTAGCCAGAATCGGGACCCTCAAGTGTTTCTGGCAATGGTCCTACCAGATCACAATGAAACCTTTCAAAGGGCTCAGCAACCTCTCTTGACTTCATGAGGCTGTGGTTCTGCGAAGAATGCCTGTGGCTCGGGCCAATTCCCTTGCTGCCGTTGTTCCGACAGCTTCCACGCCTGAGTGGATCTGTGTCCCTTTTGCGACCTGCATGATAAAGCTGCTGGAAGAACGCCAAGGCAGATGCGGACTCCTTTCTTAAATGAACCCCAGCCAAACACTCCCACATGTCTTTAGTTGACGTTTTATCTCTTATATACACGACTTGTTGATTGGACACTGCTAGATTGGCACTGCCTTGGGTTTGTTATCTCCCCACGTCCATTCTGGGGTGACTGATTGAGGAGGTGAATCCTGGGTGTAGCCAAAAAGGTCCTTGGAGTCAAGTAATACTCTCATTCTAAAGGACCAAAGGCTATAATCAATTGGGGAAAGGTAAGCATTGTCTTTACGCCATCGACCATTCTGGATATTTTTCCAGCTTCTCTCCGACCGGCAAACAGCTCAGCTCTGCAGCCCTTTCAGCAAGCAGTCCATATGCCCATGCGCTGCCTCTGGGCCCATAACCAGATGTTGGACCTTCTTTGCCAACTGAGTTTGTGCAGCGACTGGGGTGATGGAATAAAAACTTGCCCGTAATATCTTTGCTTAACTTTATTTTTAAATAATAATCAAACAGCTGGAAAACACCCCTTCTCACCACCTTTCCTCAACAGTATTCTATAACAGCACACACTACACCACTTGATCAACTTAAATACAGTTTTCAAATCAATTACCCTATCACATCGCTGCATTTGGTGCAGTAAGTAAACTCCCCCTCTAATTAGTTAAATTGTTAAGATACGTCAGGTGTGCTGAATTGCCAAAAGCTCACAGATGTCCTGCCTTGCAGGCTATAATTACAAGCACAGACCTCTGAGTGGAACCATTGACCTCATTAATATCAAAAAAACACCCAACAGTTTCTACTCCTACACACACACCAGCAAGCTAGAGGCATCATCACATTCCAGCGATACATTGCTGCCAGAGAAAAGTCCTTGAAGGACTGGTGAGGAGCTGCCATGATAGAGGGCCTGATAGAGAGTCCCACTCCATGAGAACAAAGCTAGAGAGAAGAGGAAACAAGATGTACTGCTCAATGATAATAGTAAGACTTGAATTCTCTAACAACAAAGTCTCAGAAAGTTCCTCTATTACTATTTTTCTTAGAGTCCAGGGACTCAGGTCTAAATACATGCATTTTTAAAAGGTACACCGTGACTCTTATTCAGAATTAGGTATGACAGTTGATAAATTGCAATGCTTAATTTATTGTATTATTCAGTGCAGAACTATTTACTTCCTGCCACATACAGAAACACTATGTTTGTGTGCATATATACAGAGAGAGAGAAAGAAAGAGAAAGAGAAAGAAAAGAAAGAAAGAGAAAGAAAGAAATCTGGATAGAGATACCCACTCTCACAAGGGAATCTAAAACCAAGGCTATGAAAGTGCATTCATAATCTACTTGTCTGCAATTACTTAAGAAGCTACACTGGGGGAGAGGAAAATAGTCAGCAGCCCCAAACAGAAATCTCAAGTAACACCACCATTACTTGTGGTGGAGCTTGTGGGAGGAGCTTATCAGACCAAATCTCAAGTAATACCACCATTACTTGTGGTGGCGCTGTGGGAGGAGCTTATCAGACCTTGCAGGCCAGCGGCTGAAGAAGGAGCCAAAAGGGTTTTCTTGTGTGTGTGATTCTTTCTGGCTGATTAGCTGCTCTCCCTGTGCAAAGGTCAGAGGGGGCAGGGTTTCTGTTCAGGCAGGTGATTAGCTGTGGGAGGAGCTTATCAGACCTTGCAGGCCAGCGGCGCGCGCCTAGCAGCGCGCGCAGTTTGATCCATCTTTTAGATTTAGGGGAGCTAGTCTCAAACGTTTGTTGGGGGAGACCTAGGTTTTTTTTGGGGGGGGGAGTTATTAGTCCTGTCTTCACGCTTTTTAAGATGGAGGACCACTGTAGCCACCCCCAACGACCCGTTCTCAAGATGGAGGGGGAGGGAACAGCTGCAGTCGCCTGCAGTTCCTGCGCAATGCTTGCCATCTTGCCAATGCTTCCCACCAGCATTTGATTGGCCACTCCGAGAACAAGATGCTGGACTCGATGGGCCATGGGTCTGATCCAGCAGCCAGGCTCTTCTCAGGCTCTTATGCTCCTGTAGATGTCTGATGCATCTCAGTGGGAACTGCTGTAGCAGCTTCCAAAGCATCAATTCTCTTTAATCTAAGGATTGTCTCACACAAGCATTTTGCAAGCACATCATTAAATAACGCTCTAGAAACCATCCTCAGAGAAAGGTTGTGTTTATTCAAATATGACAACTTGGAGGGTTTGCAAACTGTAGATCAATCTGATTAACTAATCAAAATATAGTATGTGCAGGGAAGTTCCCTAAGACAGAAAGGACCAACTCCTCACTGGGCAGATTTCCAGGCTCATCCTGTGGTCCCACAGCAAAGGTTTGGGAGGGCTTCTCCCTTCTTACAAAGAGCACCTTGACCAGTGCACCAGCTCCACCAGTTTGGCATTCACTCTCATGTGCTCGCTGAGCCCAAAGGGCACCCCAAGGCCCTGCAAACTGAAGCTGGCATTGGATGACCCAGGAGTGCCCTCAACCCAATATTGCCTCAGGTATTTATAAAGGTAAAGGTACCCCTGCCCATACGGGCCAGTCTTGACAGACTCTAGGGTTGTGCGCCCATCTCACTCAAGAGGCCAGGGGCCAGCGCTGTCCGGAGACACTTCCGGGTCACATGGCCAGCGTGACATCGCTGCTCTGGCGAGCCAGAGCCGCACACGGAAACGCCGTTTACCTTCCCGCTAGTAAGCGGTCCCTATTTATCTACTTGCACCCAGGAGTGCTTTCGAACTGCTAGGTTGGCAGGCGCTGGGACCAAACAACGGGAGCGCACCCCGCCGTGGGGATTCGAACCGCCGACCTTTCGATCGGCAAGCCCTAGGCACTGAGGCTTTTACCCACAGCGCCACCCGCGTCCCTCAGGTATTTATAGCAGATCTTAAAATTCTCTTTCTGGTCTGGCCAAAAGCCAATTAAATCAATCAGAATGCCACTCCAGGGGTCATGGACTGGCTGGGGACAGAAGAGTGGTAGGAGGCACCAGTCGGGGAGCCAGCCCCCTAGGGAACCTGCAGGGGAAGAAGGCTCAGAGTTGGTGATGGAACAATGAGTGGTCAGAGGGAGAAGAGGGAGCAGACTGGGAGGAGGAAGTGTCAGAAGCAGAAGAGGTGACAGGGTTTAGTGAACAGGAAGAGGCTCTGGCAGAGCACAGTTCAGGCTCCAAGCAGAAGTAGGGGCTTTAGAGGGGTGGAGCCTGAAGACAGAGAGGCAGGTGGCTGAAGAAGCCAGGAAGTCTCTCCCTCCTGCTGAGAGCAGCTCCCCTCGCCCCTGGTCTTATACAACTCACCGAGAAATGAAACAGGCAGAGCAGAGGGCTTGTGTATGCAGACGCAGCCTGAGTGTGTGGGGAAGACCCTGGAGAGGGGGAGTCCTAGTGGGCACTGGGAAGGCAGGGATCTTCTGTTCTCACAACTGCTTCATCTGGGCAAGACCTCCTCAAAAGAGTTGCTGAGACCGCTAGGCTGGAGCTGTGGTTTGTTTCCTTGGATAAAGAGTTAATTTCACAGGCCTCAGTTGATTTATTGTTTTGTTGCTGACTTATGCCTGACTCCAGCCCTGACACCAGGATAGAAACCCCCCAAAGTATGAAGCAAGTGCAAAAGGGAAGTCCCAGGGTCAATCAGCTCCCCCCCAATTCCTACTCACCCCCGAAACAGTCAGTTGGAAAAAAACCCCCAAAACCCAGCCACAATGCTGGTAGATCTTCTTCTTCTCTGGTGATCACTAGTAGCCGAGTGAGATTGAAAATGATGGCAGTTCTGCGTTCAGGATGCTCACTATCTGTGTTATCTGACAAAGTCCGTATATTCCATGTTGCAAAGTTCAATTGTCTTTTATGACTGCTAGGTGGTAACCCCACTGGGCGCGGTAATCCAGTCAGGGAAAAAGGGAGGCAGACTATGTTTAGGGCACCTATTCTAGCTTCTCCCCCTTTTTGGGGTGAGCAGAGTTGATCCTAAAAAAGGTTGCTCAGTCGTGGATACAGCTGCTGAGCTGCTCAACTGCTTCATTCTTTGAGTCGGAACGACTAAATCTGTATCCACCGCCCATGTGCTGGTTCATGATTAGGGCTTCCAGATTTCACAATCCTGCCCCCATTACCATTTGCCAAATGCCATGGGACTTTTTGGGTTTGGGATGGGTTTTTGGAAGATGCCTGTTTTGTTTATGTGTGTAGATCAGTGCACGCTTGTAGAGATGATTGCGGAGTGGGGAGTGGGGTCCGGAGGGAGCACACTCGCCACCCGCAGGCAGCCTCAGCCTGCCTGCATGCGTGACCTTGGGGTGTGGAGCACACACACCCCTCACAGACAAAGCCACGGCTGTCTGAACATCGTTGCCTCTGTCTAACCTTTTGCTGTCTCAGTAGTCTGCGGTGTCCTGTCTGTAACCTTTGTCTCTGAGACCTTTCGTGTCCTTTGTCATACACTGTGCAAGGGGAAAATGACGCAGTGGAAACAGGTGCCAAAATAACTTTGTACCACCCCACGATCTAGGGACCAGAAGATATGTAAAGGTCACAGCCCAAAATGTATCTGCCTGGTTTGCATATTGGTCTCAATAAAAGGAGGCTCCACAGGGCTGGCTGGCAGCTCGTATGCAGACCACCTGTGCGCAGCTCACCTGCATTATCAACTCCTGCCTCATGTCCGTCACTTCACACGCTGACCAACGCACAGTCTTCGCAGTAGGGCTCTGTTCCAATGGCATGAGTAGTCACAACAAACAGGTAGATTGCTATCTGCTGCAGCCTTCATCCACCTTCACAGCCGTTGTAACATACTGCTTGTTATTATCCGCCTGTTCTGCTGTGGAGGACTTCTTGGATCATTCTTTGTCTAGTTCCTTCCCCTTGACCTTACCGCCTTGGGTGACCCTGCTGGGGGTACGAGATTCCTGGCGGCTTTGCTCACAAGGGTCATAGGAACGTGCAAGCCCACTCACCATGACATGGTGATGATCCAGAGACTGAGTATTAGATCTAAGGCGTTTCTTGCATAGGCACCCTGCCTGTGGAACTCCATTCCTTGGCCACCTCACTACTGAGTTGACCAATGTGCTTTTATGTAGAAATATGAGCTGGGGCTTCTGGAAGGAGATTGGGTTTTGGCTGCACTGTGTGTATGTGTGTGTTACTTTCATATTAAGTAGACAATCCAACCCCCCCCCCCAAAGTTTTAAAAGTTTAACTTACCAAATGGCTGCAAAAGAAGTTCTGGAAAAGCTTCAAAAATCACTGAAGTCTTCAAAAATCGCAAAAAAGGCTACCACACTGCGTGCTATGAGTTGCTCCTCAAAGTCAAGTCGCAACTGCACCTCTTCAAGCAATGCACCCTGGGTATTAACGGTTTTAAGAAACAGGAAACAAACTTGCAAGACGTTTTCATCTTGCGAAGCAAGCCCATAGGGAAATTCGTCTTGTGAAGCACCTCAGAAAACGGAAAACCCTTTCGTCTAGCGAGTTTTTCCTCTTGCGAGGCATTCGTCTTGCGGGCTACCACTGTATCCAGGGAGCAGCTGTGTCCTTTTTGTGGAGGTTTATGAGTGCAGCCTGCAAAGAACTTTCTGATAGTAAGAGCTTTTCAACATGGAACAGACTACCTCCGAAGGTGGTTTGTTCTTTACTGAAAGTTTGCAGACAAACCAACAGAGGTTGGATTGTCATCTTCCAGGGATTCTCTAGCTGTGATTCCTGTATTGCAGGGGTTGGATGAGATGAGCTTTGAGGTCCCTTCCAAATCTACAATTCTATGGTTCTGTCTGTCAGGTTGTGAGCAAGCCCAACAGACATTAGTTCTCACTTGCTTTCCAGTTCCCTTTAATGGACCCAGTTGTCAGAGAGCAGGTTTACTGGTTGGATCAATAAAATTATGCTTGATTTGTTTGTATGGATGGATGTAGAGCTAATGTCTACTATGACTTTGGACCAAGATTTCAAAACCACCCATAACAGCCAGAGAAGCCGTAGCAACTTTGCTCTGACATCACAGCAGAGCGGGGAACTCTCGGAAGGCACATGTTTATATTGCCGCATTATGAAATTGCATCCATCTCCCTCTCCATAGGGTTTTTCATGGGAGGAATTCCAGTGCAGAAGGCTGAGTATATTAAAGAAAACAACTCCGTATGTTCAAGATTTCACATCTGCCTTTGGCGTGTGTGTGTGTGTGTGTGCGCGCGCATTTAGCCAGCTCAATCCAAAGTAGCATATTCAGTCGATGTTCATATCTTTCTTTTTCCCCTGCACACTAATTACTTGGAATTTGTGATTTAAAGATGGCAGCCTAATTGTTTGTTTCCCTTGGAAATGTGGCTTTACTGTATGTTGTGGTTTAGTGAACTGTGAAATATCCTGCTGATGCTAATCTGTATAAATAAAAGATTCATAAGGCTCTTTGACAAATGGAACTCTCTGCTTGCAAGTCTGCTCTTGACAGACACTTTAAGTAAGATCTACGTTTTTGTTCTCTCTCTCTCTCTCTCTCTCTCTCGTGTGTGCGTGCACATATGTGTGTGTGAGATCCCATGCTTGAGGTCATTACCTATCAAACACTCATGAGAACTGACAACATTTCACAGACAAATGACACTATCCCATTGGGTTATTTGATATTAATATTAAATGAAAATGTTTCAGTGTCTCTTCAAAATGCTTGGAACAATAACAGTCATCCTCTGGTTACAACAGAACCATATGTGCTCCACAATTTTGCATGAAGACAGGTAAAAGACAGAAAATTGCTTTGGGAAATAGAAGGCAGTGTCCTGAGAATCTCAGCTCCCCTTTTTTAAAAAAATAGGATTTTGGTCCCTGGTGCCTGAAAAAGCAGAGGCAGTAACAGGGGGCAACACAACAGAAGTTTATAAAACTGCATGTGGGGTAAAGAAATGTGTGTGTGTGTGTGTGTGTGTGTGTGTGTGTGTGTGTGTGTGTGTATCTATCCCTTGCCTCCCATTAATGCTAGAAGCCCAGGTCATCCAATGGAATAAAATGGCAGTTGATTCAGGAAAGTCAAAAGTTCTTTCCTGAACTGAAGTCCTTCTTCACACAACTCAGTGAATTTATAGAATTATCTGACATGAGATATCTGACATCAATCTGCTATGAGCAGTGCTTGGGCAATGATCTTGGCTCAATCAGGAATCCTGGAAGGCTCTCAGTGTGCAAAAAAAAATCACTGTTAATTGGATACTGTCCAACTATTACCCAGTGAGCTTCATGGTGGACTGATGAACCAGGTCCTAGTAAAACACTTAAACCCCTATACCACACAGTCTCTCTCTCTCTCTCTCTCTGTCTCTCTCTCTCTCTTAGGAGATTTTTAAAAGAAGTCTCTGGTGCTGAAAGGATAGCAAGGTTGACACCAGGTAGGCTTCTCTGAGAAACTAATTCCACAAATGGGACACCACACCACAGCAAGAAGGTCACCTGATCATTACCTGCTTGCTCCACCTTGGGGGAGAGCCTCTAAAGGTGATCTCAGTGCATGAGTGGGGTGGTTCAGATAACTTGTTTAAATATCTTGCTTTTAAGAAACTCATAACTGAAGAAATGCTGACAAAATAAACTGGGCTTCATATGGTTCATTATTTAAGAGTAATTTAATGAACCGAGAAAGAAATGTTTGTGGAGTTCAAAAAGTTAGTATTACAACTGGGGAAGCAGCATGGAAATGAAGGCAATATTCGTATTGTCATAGCCCACAACTCAAATAATGCATTGTTAAAGTGACCTTTCTTAAGTGAGACATTACTAGCAAAGCTCACATATTAGAGAATATAGAGGTAGCACTAGGACTCATGGACATCCCATGATGCTGGATGTTGAAAGATTTAGGGCACAGTAAAGAAAGTCCTTCACACAGCACATGGTTCCACTATGGAATTCACTCCCACAAGAGACAGTGAGGGCCACAAACCTGGGTGGTTTTGAAAGAGGATTAGACAGATTCATGGAGGAAAAGGCTAGCAGTGACCTGCTAACTCTGATGGCTAAGTTTGAACTGTACTGCTGGAGGCAGGATGCTTCTGCAGGCCAATTGGTGGATATAGCAGGGAGAAGAGATGGTTGTTTCACTCTGGTCCTGCTTGGGATTTTGCCATTGTGGCATCTGGTTGGCCCCTGTGAGAACAGGATGCTGGATTAGATGGGCCATTGGCCTCATCCAGTAGCCTCTTTGGATGTTCTTATGACCTTAAAGGAAAGGTAAAGGTACCCCTGCCCGTACGGGCCAGTCGTGTCTGACTCTAGGGTTGTGCGCTCATCTCACTTAAGAGGCCGGGAGCCAGCGCTGTCTGCAGACACTTCTGGGTCACATGGCCAGCGTGACGAAGCTGCTCTGGTGAGCCAGCACCAGCGCAGCACACGGAACGCCGTTTACCTTCCCACTATAAAGCGGTACCTATTTATCTACTTGCACTTAAGGGTGCTTTCAAACTGCTAGGTGGGCAGGAGCTGGGACCGAATGACGGGAGCTCACCCCGCCACGGGGATTCGAACTGCCGACCATACGATCAGCAAGTCCTAGGCACTGAGGTTTTACCCACAGCGCCACCCGCGTCCCTTCTTATGACCTTAGAGTTAGTTAAATGTCATCAGGAGGCCTCTTAGCCAATCCACATCTTCTTGACTTCTTCCAGTCTCCTGTGGGAAATGTGTAGAAAGAGAATCAATTGGGGAAGATCTTTGGTTTTTTTTTGTCAGAAAGCTCCTTAATAATTCATAGAAAACTTTTGACTTTTTTTTTTGCTTCCAACAGTTACCACTATTGTTTTTTTTAAACCTTGCATGCTTGCATGCTATACCATGTTACCTTGTAAATATTGTTTGATATTTCTAAGCAAGCAATATTTTTCTTAATACCTTTCAAAGTAATTTGAATAATGCTTAATGTCTGTGCAATACCTGTCACGACCCATAGGAAAATCCAGGTGTATATCACATTCTGATGAATTTTATTAATGAAATTTATACACTGCTTGATTGTAAAAAAGCAGTTTACAAAAACACAAAACAATAAAATTATCAGTTAAAACAGCTCTTTAAAACACTCAAAAGAGAAAATCAGCAATAAACTTAAAACAAATTAGAACATACATCAGGGTTTTTTAAAGCAGGCACTACAAAGGGTAGAGTGAAGATGCCTGTCTGGTGTTAAGAGACAGGGATGGTGGAATGTTTTAGAACATATGTGAGTAGTCTTTAGAAACATTTTTTCCCTGAAGAACTCAAGTAGCCTACAGACTGAATGCCCAGAAGCAGATTTTAATGAGGTGAATGGATCTTATTATTTGTATGTTTCAAACAGATGTTATACATGCATATAGTTTTATTGTTTTTCCCCCAAGTTTTTAGCGAGTCTTGTTTTTAATCAGTAAGCCACCTTGAGTCCCATCAGAGGAAAAGGTTGGGCATAAATAAATAAATAATTATAACCTTACCACCAAGTAAGTGAGCATCTTGAGTAGCTACTCTAACAAAAACTTCACCTGTCTATTTGTGGAGCCTGCATGCCAAAGGGCACAATAAACTCTTTCCTTTGAAGAAAAGAAAAGTTGCAGATTTATATTGTCAACATGGTTATAATGAAGTAGCCAGCGGGTGTTGAGTCCCAGATACGTACGTTCAGGACTGCAGCCTTAAAGTGTCCGTGTGAGTGACAATTTAATTTTGAATTTATTTTATAGCAGATCTTTACATCGTGCAGCACACCGCACCGAGAGCGCCTCCGAGACTGTGAGAAGCTCCTCTCCATCGCTACGAAGCTGCCTCCGCGCAGCTCTGACAACCGGATCCTCGATGCCCATTTACGTTTACTCGGAAGGCGCTGTCACATTAACGGGACTCCAGATGGGCGTGCGATCGGATCTCAGGCTGAAAAGAAATGCACCGAAGTCCTGCCAGTCTCCCTTGCACGCTGGCTCGGGAGGAAGCCCTAAACACATCCAACGGCTTCCTCCCCGCAGCCCCCCGCCCGGGAAGCGTGCGCCTGGCTCCGCTCTAGGTTGGGACCGACCGAGGTGGGCAGGCAGGCAGGCAGGCAGGCAAACGCCGCTGCGGAAGCGCCGCCAACTCCCCCAGGCAGACTCTGGAGCGGGAAGGGACTGAGCCGGAGCCAAGCCAGAAGGGACCAGAGGTGGGTTGATGGCTGAGAAGGAGGGAGGGACGAGAGAGGAGGAGGCGGGGGCCAGGCTGGGCGCTCCCCCTATAAAGGCGGCTCTGCCCGGGCTGGGGTGCTGCATTCTTGCCTGTCGCTGCTGCAGGATCAGCCTCCTTCTGGCAACGGATGGTCCTTGCCGGTGGATCTACTCGCAAGGAGGGATACCCGTCACGTGGGGAGAGGAGGGGGTGGTCGCGGAGGAAAGAAAGCAGCGCCAGGCGATTGGCATTCCGGCGCCGCGGCTGAGCCGGCAGCTGGCGGAGGAGAGAAGCGGAGATCAGCCTCGAGAGGAGGAGCCTCCATCTAGCCCGGCGCCGCCAGCGCGGGGCTCCACGGCCCGCCGCCTGCCAGGCATCCCCGAGCTTCCCGCCGGCCCCCGGCCCTTCCTCGCGCGGAAGCGCCGCCGCTTCCAGACCGCGGGAGACCCAGCTTGGGCTGCCGGGGCTGCGAGAGACCCGCCGCCGCCGCCGCCGCCGCGATCCCGGGATGGGGACCAGGGAGCTGTCCGTGGTGCTGATCCTCGCCGGGGGACTCGTGCACGGTGAGCCGCTGCCTCCGAGCCAGGAGCCGTCCTTGGTGCTGAAGGAGAGTTTGCTGCTGGGGTGGCTTAGGAGTGTCCGACCAGGACTTTTGGTCTGGACCGCACACGTCTCACAGGCATTGCTCGCCTCCCCCCCCCCCACATCGCCAAACACATGCATTCTGTCTTAGTTTGGATGATCTAGTCTGGATAGAGAGGAAGTTTCCTCTGAGCTTGTGGGAGCATTTCCACCTCCTGATATTTCCCCTGCATATTGGTATTTGTGTGGCTTCCAGAGAAGAGGGCGTACTTTGATGATATTTATGTTATTTATGTATGGTGTGTATTTTAAGACCCTTAGAGCCTGCCTTTTAATAGGGTTTTTCCCTCCCTGAAAAACCTCCATAGTAATGATGTAAGTAATATGCTAAAGTAAAGAAAGAATCGCAAAAAGAATATACTAGCCAAACAAGGACAAAGTATGGATTGCTTTCAGCATGCATGCTTTTGGACCTGCTCTGCATGTCTCTCTGGATAAAGCCTGGAATTGGCTCACCTGATCATTGCAGGGTATCAGGAAGGTGCTCAAGATAATGGGCATCAGCAGGTAAGGTGAAAGATTTGTATTATCAACTCCTAATTCAGCTTGAAGATCATTAGGAGCTTGAGAACATGAGAGCTTAAAAGGACAAGAGTCCTTTGGCACTTTAAAGAACAACACATTTATGATGCCATAAACTTCCATGGACGAGTCCACCTTGTCAGGCTATCTTTATTGCAATTATAGCATTTATATCCCAGCCTTTCCTCCAAGGAGCTCAATATGGTGTACATGGTTCTTCTTCCTCCTTGCTGAATCCCCACAACAATCCTGCAAGGTAGGTTAGGCTGAGAGGAGCAGTGACTGACCAAGGTCCCTCAATGAACTTTTGACTGAATGGTTGAACCCTGGTCTCCCAGGTCCTAGGCCAATACTTTAACTGCTTCACACATGGCATTAAGTGTATATAAGCACTGAGTGTACATACACATGGCTTTGGAGGTGGGTGGGTGATTGTAAACAGGGAGTTCAGTGGGAAATTGAATGCAGAAAAGTATAGGTAGTGATAATCATGTAACTAACAGAAGCAAGTCACTAAAGCATTTCAGCATTTCAAAGTTATGTTGTTCTAATATGATTTTTTTGTAACATTCTCAGTGACAGATACTGTTGGATTTAGCCCCCCCCCCAATAGATTAAGGGCTACAGCAAAGCATTTTAAGTCCCATTGATTTTCCTTGGAGAGATGTGAGGATGCACTAACCTCTCCTGAAGTACTTGAGTTTGCATCAAGCCCAAGGTGTACTAACTTTGGCTTCATCAAATAGATACAAAGCCTGAAATCCAGTACTTGAGAGTAAAGTTCTGTTGAATTCAGTGGGACTTAGTTATTTCCACACAGGTTGTAGTTGTGCTGTGAAGCTGAAAAACTAACTTAAGAGGAAGCCTGATTGAACTTGATAGGGGTTACTTCTGAGTAGACATACAAAAGATTGCACTGTTAGTGCAACTGTGTGAAAATGAATTAGGAAGACTAATTTCCTTTTTAAAGTATCCTTCAAAAGTTGAATTTCCACAAAGATACAGTTGGTCCATTCTTAGCATTTCTGTGAAGTTTAACATAAATGATATGTATTATTAGAATAATAGATTCATAGAATTACAGAGCTGAAAGGAACCATGAGGTCATCTAGTCCAGCCCCCTGCAATGCAGGAATCTTTTTGTCCAATGTGGGGCTTGAACCCAGAACCCTGAGATTAGGAGTCTCATGCTCTATCAACTGAGCTATGTTCATTTATATGGTTGTGTGTGTGTGTGTGTTTGGTGAAACTATATAAAGACACCAATACTTCAAGAGGAAACTTTGAAAATGTGGACATTAGAAAGAAAAAAGAATGCTGAAAAGTTTGCCAGTTTTCAAATTTGTGTGAATCTTCATTTCAGTTCCTATCCTCACAGCAGCTTTTGATGCTCCTGCTTAAGTGTACAATTTTTTAAAAAGGTGAGCACATGAAGTGTTCTGGGAAAGGATTCTCCCATCAGATAACCAGTGACCAAGCAGCGCACCGAACCCCTTAAATAACTGCAGGACGGTTGTGGGGAATCCTCACTCTCCCCGTCTAAATTATTCACACGCCCATTTGGGACCAAATCAACCTTCCTCATTGAAATGTTTCAATTTTGACTTAAAGCCCTTGAATGAGGGTCTAATTCTGACATGATATTTCCACATATGCAGATCCTTATCAAAATGCATGCATTTGTGTGTACATGGTTATGCTAGTGTGCATTTGTGACATGTGCAGGTGAGTTGATGTGGGATTGTTGTTGTTATTTTCTATAACAGCCCCATCAATGAATATGACATTTGGTAGAAGTCATAAAATCAAATACAATCTGAATTTCAGAAGCAGAGGGAAATAATTAAGGGAAGGAGGAAGGATGGGGAAGAGAAGGAGATGGAGATACAAGAACAGCAGCACTTTCTAACATATGCATTGGGATGACAAATAAAATGTGTGGTCCCTCATATTTTTCCTCCCCATCCCTTTTTCCTTTTGTGTGTCATGCCCTTAGAGTGTAAGCTTGTGGGCAAGAACAGTCTTACTTTAATTGATCATATCTAATCTGCTCTGAGAGCTTTTTCAGCAGAGGAGTACAAGGCTCTAAATAAATAAACAAACATTACAAAATGCATAAGTCAATGCATATACAGGAACACAATGTGAGGAATGACACCAGTTTGCCAAAGCTATCTTCTTAAGTAGAGCAATGTCAAACTGGTGAAAAGGCTAGTATCCAATGGTAGCCAAAAACCCTGAGCAGAGAGAGATCCGTTGCATCATTGGCCTTCATTCAAGCTACCAATGACAAGGAGTGTTTGCACTTACAGCAAGCTGTGCTTTAGGTCTTCTTATAAATGCCAATCCCCCCAGTGGGCTTGCTCTACACGCAATTTTTTCTAACCAATCAGCTTTGAGCAGATATTGGTCATGCTATGGAGTTCCCAGTGAGAAACTCAATAGCAATCCCAGCGGGCTTGTTATCATAGTTGATCAGCTGATTGGCACTTCCAGCAAGCCTGCTTTGGGCAAGCATTAGCTGAGCTACAAAGTTTTCATTGGGAACTCTATGGCACAGCAGATCAAGTTTTTGGCTCTTCTAGCAAGGCTGCTTTGGGCAGGCATCAGCTGTGCTATGAAGTTCCCAGTTCCAGCCTGTTTGCAGTTGCCTCCAGCCAGCTGACTGGCACTGACTGCAAGCATTCCTTGCCAAGGAACAGTTGGGAACATTATAAAAAAATAGAAAGGGCCTGCTAGATCAGGCCAATGTCCCATCGAGTCCAGCATCCTCTTCTCACAGTGGCCAACCAGATGCCCCAGTGGGAAACCCACAAGCAGAACCTGAGCACAAGAGCAGCTCTCCTCTCCTGTGGTTGCCAGCAACAGCTATTCAGAAGCCTTGCTGCCTCCAGCTGTGGGGGTAGAGCAGGGCCATCATGGTGAGTAGCCAATTCTCCTCTAAAGCCATCCAAGTTGGTGGCCATCACTGCCTCCTGTGGGAGAGAGTTCCATAGTTTAACTATGTACTGTGTGAATAAGTACTTGCTTTTATTTGTCCTGAACATTCTTCCTCAGAAGCCACATCACCACCTGATGCACACTTGATGACACATATGAAGTCAGGTGTGAGGGGCAAGTGCTTTTGGGGGAAATTGACTTATTGGCCAAATTTGGAGCCCCACCAGGCCCAGTTTAGCCTGTGGGGTGGATGTTCCCCACTTCTTCTGCAAGGGAAGTAATCAGGAGGAGTGTCTCCCACTGTTCAGAGGATGTACATGGAGAAAGCACTTGAGAAGAGATGGCTATGTTGTTTGGACACCGAAACTTCTTCTCACAACTGTAATCCTGTACAGACACAATGCATGCTAATAACCTTCACTTGGTCCAAAATGCAGTGTCCAGGTTACTGGCTGCGGTTGCATTCAGAACTCTTATAACCCCCATTTTAAAACTGCTGCATTGGCTGCCAGTTGGTTTCCAGGCCCAATTTAAGGTGCTCATGCTAGTGCTTACAGCCCAAAGTCACTTGGGGCCCAAATACCTGAAAGGTTGCCTCCTTCCCTAGAGGCCTTCTTGGGTGCGGAGATCATCAGAGGGGCCTCTTGGCAGAAGTGCTGGTGGTGGTCCAGGAGATAGGGCATTCTCTGCTGCAGCCCTTAACTGCGGGATTCCTTTCCCATAATGATTGTGATTCCCCCCTGGGAGCTTCTAGGGAAGGGCTGGGAATAACTCAGGTTAATAACAACAGCTGCAGCAGCAACCCAGAGAAGTGAGCTTTGCAGGGTCTACAGCAGCAGCAACTGACCACCTAAATATTTAGTATCATGTGCACTTGTGAGATCTGGCTCTGTTTCCTTTCCCCTGAATAATGTACACTTTGTCCAGACCCTGCTGGATGGATTTATAGAAGCCAGGATGATTTTTTAAATGGATCTTGACAGGTCATTTTGACTCTAGCCAACCTCACACTCCCACTCTTGTCTAGGGCTCTTTTTGCTGGTAATTCCCAAATTATCTCTGGCTGAAGGCATATTTTGTGTTCCCTGGTCATCCCCACTGGACCTCAGTGGTGTAGTTGAGCTTGTAATATATTCTTGGCTGCAGGAATAAGAAATCTCTCTCTCTCTCTCTCTCTCTCTCTCTCTGTGTGTGTGTGTGTGTCTACATCTATGGTTGGAGTCTTCTTCATCTTTTTAAAGCCACGGCATCTCATCCAACCCTCATCCTTGATACAACTCTCAATTAAATGAAGCTTTGCGCCTTTCCAAAGATGCCTGATTTAGAAGGGCCAAGGAAGTGATCTGGTCCTAGGCGAATCTCTCTCTCTCTGCTTTGAACTAAAGCAAAATTAAAAGTCCACATCCAGATTCTGCACCAAGAAAAGAAGAATTCTGCAATCAAGATGAATGATTAAAACTGAGCAAAGTTGCATATTTCTTTCATTTTTTTTGATAATCAGATTTTTTACTACTTTGGGAAAACTGCCAAGATCAGGCAAAGAGACAGAGAGGGGGCACTGCTCCAAAGATGACTAGTGAGCTTTGGAACTGAGCAGGGATTTGAATTCAAGTCTCCCTATTCATTTTAATCACTATACCACACTGTGTCTTATTACTCTCACAGGGCAGATGCCAGGCTCTGGGGCTGATGGGAATTGTGATTCAAAACACCATGGTGGAAGCGCACCTGACATTACCTACAGAGTGCTTTGTGGAGTTGAGATTTAAATGGAGCCTTTCTGGCTCAAGGGTTGCACTCTGAGCTGTTGCCTGTCACCAGATCTCAGTAAGATTTTTCAGTAGCATGGCAGTTTAGCTGTTTGGCTCTACCCACTGCTGATTTGAGCAGAGTTTTGAACCTGTCAATGACATTGAGTTGACAGTGAGATTTTTGTAAACTCCTCTCTATTTGCCTCTGTTTCTCCAGTGTCCCTGCAGGGAGAGTACCAGAGGAAACTCTACAAGGAACTCCTGAAGAATTACAACCCTTTGGAAAGGCCTGTGGCCAATGACTCCCAGCCGCTCACTGTCTCCTTCAGCCTCAGCCTCAGGCAAATCATGGATGTGGTAAGTCTTTTCATTTGTATAATCCAGATCTCAGTGACTGATAAGGTCTTATGTAGTAGCAGGTTCACTGGCAAACACTGGAACCAGTTCCAGGGGGCCGCGAGTGCTTTGGCATCCACAATAATACATTTGTGGGACTGGGGCCACACAAAGTCAATGGGCAAAATTGAAGCCCTTCATTGCAGGGTTGAGATATTACCTGCAATGCAACTGGTCAGTTAGTTAAGTATTTTTATGTATTTACTTAATTTAGTTGCCCCCCCCCCCCCCGCCCACTGGCTACACCCATGCATGCCACCTTATGAAATGCATTGGGCCGTAATATATTGTCCATTGTACACCTTTAGAGTAAGATTACCAGATTTTTTTCAAAGAATCCGGGGACACTTTTTTAAAAAAAAAAAAGAGAGAGAGAAAAAGTTTTTTTTTATAAAAAAAGAAGTAATATCTTCTCTTCTGTGGTCTCCTCTGTCGCGTGGCCTTCCTGTGGGCCCCGGCCTGCTCTCTTGGAGTACTAGCCACCGTGGAGTAGGCTTGGGTCGGGCTTGGGCTCAGCCACATGTTCTTGCCCTCCTGGTGCTCTCCTATTTCTCCTCCTCAGCGGCGGCAGTGGCGTGGCGAGGTCGGGGCTCTCCTCTTTTTTCTCCTTCCTCTTTCTCTCTCTTCCTTCTCCTTCTCCTCTCCTCCTTCTCCCTGCGTCAGCTCTGGGGTTTTCCTGACCCTGGAGCACCGCTTGGCAGTCGGCCGGGTGCTCTCGCTCCCGGCTTGATTTGGGTCGGGGGGAGGGTCAGCGGTTCCCCTAGTTGACACCCCAGGCACCCCCAGTTCGCCCTCGGCAGTGGTGGCAGCAGCGGCAGTCTCAGCAGCCCGGAGCCAGCCTGGTAGTGCAGTTGGCTCTGGCTGTCTTCAGGAGCTGCTTGCTGTTGTGGCGCCCGCCATTTTGCCTTGCCAGAAGTCCCCATATGATGTGTCTTGTGCCATTGACCAATCATGCAACATTCATTCCCTACTAATAAATCTACAACACTTAAAATATAAATCTGAGAACATTAAATGGATTCCGGGGACATTCCAGGGACGGATTTTGTCCGGGGACAGATTTGTAAATCCGGGGACTGTCTCCGGGAAACAGGGACATCTGGTAACCATACTTTAGAGGCCTCCTCTCTCCTCCATTTCTGGTTTATGACTTTAAAGAAGACTGTTAAAACGTTGCATTTCCGTTCTCTGGCTTCTGCTTTATATATTCCATAGCAAATACTCTTGTTCTTTAATAGCAAGGCAATAAACTTTCTGTTATTTATAGGATGGATTAAGCTATTTTGCTCCTTTAAGTAGAATATTTTGTGGGTGGGGGGAACAATATAAGAAAAATGATTAGAGTTATGTAACTGTTTTTGTTGTCTAAAGCTGTGAAATTGTTTTTTCAGACACTTTGGGGAAAAACACTCCTGAAGTTTTTCTTCCCGGTGTGACACTAAATAGAAATTCTGCAGTTGATCTGCTTGATATGTGAATGACCAACAGGCAAGGGCAACATCTGGTGATTCCTTATTCCTGGGTATATCAGACATAGGATTGCAAAATTTAACAATAGCCACAGTAGATGGAAATCAAGGGCAGGTTGTCAGCTGATTAGGATAACACTCTGCACCCACATATTTATCTGGAGAATTTTTATTCAACCACCATTCCATTGTCAAAATAATGCTCAATTTGGCTCACATCATATTTAAACCCCCTGAAAGGCACCTAAGTTTCATGATGTACTTCATAAAATCCATTAACAATGGCATCTTTTGCATACTAAATTGAGCAGGTGGCAAAGCATCAGGGATGCAGGAAGCTGTGGCCCTCCAGATGTCAGACTCCAACTCCCATCAGCCCCACAAGCATGACCAATGACTAGGGATGATGGGACCAATAGTTCAACATCTTCCCCATCCCAGCCATGCACAGGGGTAGTAACAGATACATTTTTAAAAGTGCCACAGGGTTCTGTATTGGGCCCGTTGTTGTTTAACGTCTTTATAAACAACTTAGGTGAAGGGATTGAGGGGATGCTCATCAAATTTGCAGATGACACCAAACTGGAAGGGGTAGCTAATGCCACAGAAGACAGAATAAGGATACAAAATGACCGTAACAGATTGGAGAACTAGGCACAAGCTAACAAAATGAATTTCAATAGGGACAAATGTAAGGTTCTGCACTTAGGCAGGAAGAACCAGATGCACAAATATAAGATGGGAGACAGTTGGCTTGCTAGCAGTACATGTGAAAAGGATCTAGGGGTCTTAGTGAACCACAAGCTGGAACATGAGTCAACAGTGTGGTGAAGCAGCAGCAGCAGCAGCAAAACAAACAAACAAACAAACAAGCTATTCTAATGCTATTCTAGGCTGCATCAGATCAAGGGAGGTAATAGTCTCACTCTATTCTGCCTTGGTCAGACCACATCTGGAATACTGTGCCCAATTCTGTGCACCACAGTTTAAGAAGGATGTTAACAAGCTGTAACGTGTGCAGAGTAACGAAATCAAGAGGATCAATTGTCTGGAAACTAAGCCTTATGAGGAAAGGTTGAGGGAGCTGTGTACGTTTAGCCCGGAAGATATGATTGCTACCTTAAAATATCTCAAGGGCTGTCACGTGGAAGATGGAGCAAGATTTTTTTTTTAATGCTCTGGTGGGTGGGACTTGAACCAATGGCTTCAAGTTACCAGAAAGGAGATTCTGACTAAACATCAGGAATAACTTTCTGGTGGTAAGAGCTGTTTGAGAGTGGAATTCTCTCCCTTGGGAGGTTGTGGACTCTCTTTTCCTGGAGGTTTTTAAGCAGAGGTTGGCTGGCCATCTATCATGGATGCTTCAGCTGATATCCCTGCATTGCAAGGGGCAGGACTAGATGACCTTTAGGATCCTTTCGAAGTCTTCAATTCTATGATTCTAAAGACAAGTTTTAGGAATAAATTGAAGTGGAATGTAGCAGTCCCCAATAATTCAGCATTTAAGATCCCCCAAAGTAGAATCCACTGCTAGCCATAAACTTCCCAATTACTTTATCTCTCTGCTTTGCATAGAATCATAGAATCATAGAGTTGGAAGAGACCACAAGGGCCATCGAGTCCAACCCCCTGCCAAGCAGGAAACACCATCAGAGCACTCCTGACATATGGTTGTCAAGCCTCTGCTTAAAGACGTCCAAAGAAGGAGACTACACCACACTCCTTGGCAGCAAATTCCACTGTCGAACAGCTCTTACTGTCAGGAAGTTCTTCCTAATGTTTAGGTGGAATCTTCTTTCTTGTAGTTTGGATCCATTGCTCCGTGTCCGAAGGAACCATTGACTAGATTACTTGAGGTATTGCATGCCTCCTCTGACATGGATCCTGCTCCATTGCTCATCTGGTTCTCTCATAGCAAATGTCCTTTGGCCTTCTCATTCCTTCATCCCCTTGCTTGTTAATTCACAGCTGGGTGTGCCAGGCATTCACATGGATGAGAATGGCTTCTGTGGGAAAAATGCCCCTCTTCAAAAGGAGAAGAAAATATGGGAAAGCAAACCGTTGCTAAAGTAGCAGGCACATTTGGCAGCGGAACCCAGAAGATATATAAGCTGCTTATCAAAACTCTGCAGCCTCTCCTACTTACAGTAGCCTTAGGAGAAGCTCATCAAATCAACATTGTTCTTTTAATTGTTTGAGTTTTGTAAGCAGATTGGAGTGGGGGGGGGGGAACCTATCCTTCCTATCCACCATTCTATTTTGAGATTTTTCCCTTGTGAAACCTCAATCCTCCTCAATTTGCCACCACACTAGGATGAAGACTCAAGACAATGAAATGTAGGTATTTTATTAAAATTTAACAACTTGAGGACCTGCAAAACAAAATTTATTAGCCAAATTCAACCAATGTAACCAAATCAAATTTGTGCAGGTAGTTTTTAATAGATGGGGGTAATTCAACCCACATCACCTGTGCAGGTTAAGAGCTACAGTTGGGGTATATGAACCCACCAGGCACATCATGTCTCCCTTAGCCAACATTCACCCCATGTGTCCGCCTGGTCAGAGGGCACCCCTCCCCAGCACCTGGGGAGCAACAGCAACTAAGAGATACCCACACCCCAACACTACCTCAGGTAGGAGATTAATCTTTCCTAGTCTACATGCCAATTAGTGTGGAAGAGGCAAACAAGAGAAGACCCAAAGCCGGTCAGGATCTCCCCTCCCTTAAATCCACTACTCAGCCCCTTGGAAACAGACAACTTGCCTTAAGGTCCACACTGCAAAATGGGTGTCAAATTAAGAAGAAGATAGAGTACAGGTGGAGCAGGCTTAAATCCCCTGCCCTGCCTCTCCCCATTCGGCAAAATTGCCATCAGGCAATAACTGTCTCCATCTTGTCTTGTCATCTTCCAGGAGAGGATGGGTGCGGAAAATTTGTACCCCCCAATGGTGGAATGGCATTCTTAGGAGGCAAGTTGAGATTTATCAGTTTTGTTGTTGTTTTTAAAATTCAAACATATTTCTAACTAATGGTCCATCCCAAGCAGTTAAATATTCTACAGGCACAGCTTTTTATAAAACATTATCAATACAATTTGGAATAAAGGCACTTTCCCCCTCATCCCTCATGGGAAGGATCACAGGGTTGTTTTATTCTGGAATGAAATTTATCAGGAGTTATCAAAGAATACTAAACACATACTCAAATTTATTCCCAGTTTCCCCTACTAAATATGTGGATGTGTACTTTGAAGATATTTTGCCAAAAGGAACTTTTGACATGGATGCTGCTAGGAATTCTGTAGCACAGCAGTGTAAGCCATTTTAAAAACTTGACTATATCCTTATGCTATAAAAATACCTGGAATTTGGTTATTGCAGAAAAAAGTAACACATAAGTTACTGGCCTCTAAGGGACAGGAAGATCCTGTTCAATTGCATTCAGTATGGGGAGATTTTTAGTTCATATAGTGTTCAGATTTGCAGGCGCCACCTAGAGAAATATGGTTGTCATTATTTTAGGTTGGATGTTTAGGTTTTGCACACCCCGCCTTTAGTTGGATGTATTATTGAGATTTTTTTATTTTTTACCTGCCCCTGAGGTTCTATAATAATTGGAAAACTTATAAATATATATTAAAGAATAATAATACTAATACAAAAACTTGCATTCGAGATACAACTTAGACTTGATATAGCAGAAGACCCAAGACAAGGGTCACCCATGAGGTTTTTCCTTGGTTTTGCTTATTTGCAGCTCACATGCTAGGGCCGGCCCTGTCATTAGGCTGAGTGAGGCAGGGGCCTCAAGTGGCAGATGCTAGGGATTGTGGCAGGAGCCTAATTCAGCCTTACTTCACATGGACTAGCCTGCTCTGTGCTCCTTAAGCTAGCCACACAGGGTGCTGTTGCTCACCTGCCCTCAGAAGGCCAAACATGTCCTGATGGTTCCTAAGAGGGGATCTCCACGCAGTGTGGGTACAGTGGCAGTGCCAGTCCAATGCTCCTGCTGCCACACCTGCACCATGCTGAGGACGCTGTACCTCCCCTTCTCCCTCTCCAGAACTGGCAGTGATGTTCAGTATTGGTACTCAGAAAGCCATTCATGTGAAGAGGACATATTTTGTGCCACCCAGCTGATGGAGAGGTTTCTGGGCACCATTGTCATTTGTTTACCCCACCCCCTTAATCCAGAATAAAGAGCACTGGCATATGAAAAAATAAGAATAATAAGAATCATTTTATTATTTATACCATGCCCATCTGGCTGGGTTGCTCCAGCCTCTCTGGGTAGCCTCCAACACATATAAAATCATAAAATCAAATCATGTTGCAACATTTGGGACTTTTTAGTTTAGAGGAAAAGGCAAGTAAGAGGCAATATGCTAGAAGTTTATAAAATTATGCAAGGCATAAACAAAGTGGATATAGAAAAGTTTCTCTCTCATGACACTAGAACTTGGGGATATCCAATGAAGCTAAAGGTTGGAAGACTCAGGATAGATGGAAGAAAGTATTTTTTCACGCAGTACATTGTTAAACTGTGAAACTCCCGTGGGAGGCAGTGCTGGCCACTAACCTAGTTGGCTACAGAAGTGGAAAGGGCAAATTCATGGCAGAGAGGGCTATCACAAGCTACGAACCACGATGTCAAAGGCTCTGCCTCCAGGGTTGCAGGTAGTAATGCTTTGAATGCCACTTGTTGGAAAGCACGCAAGGGAAGGGTGCCTCTGTGCTCAAATCCTGCCTGCTCCTCCCCCCCCCCCCCCGGGATCAGGCCACTGGGAGAACAGGAGGCTGAGCTAGATGGGCCACTGAGCTCTTTTTATTGAGAAATAACACAATAGTCTTAAATGGTCATCTTTGAAAAGCATTCGTAAATTGTATATGTCACTTTAATTGGAAATGTTTGAAGCAGAAACAAATGGAGCATTCCTTTTTAAAGAAAACACACACATCCTTTCAATCTGATTATAATTATTCCATGTATCAAATTTTCATCTCACTTCCTTCCTTAACAGCATAAAATTCTTGGTCAACAAATCATCTGTTTTATGCAAAATATTGATCCCTGAGAATTTTACAGCTTCTTGATCCATGTAAAAATAATAATTGCAAAACTTCACAGAGCTGGCTTCATCACCTGAATCATATTTCACCCATTATTACTGTATTTTCAGTATTTATCAGCTAACCAGGTACTGCTGCATAATTCTTGGCTGGTAATTTTAAAACCCCATAAAGTAAGTAAATGTGTTGTAACCGAGGGGTTGGCATTTGCATATCTGATCCTTAAGCCTTTTATGCTCTGGCACCTTTATTAGAACCACCTTTCATTCAGCATCATGTTTTGCACACCTGATTGACTCTTGTGGGAAACAGGACAGTGAATCATAGAATCATAGAATCATAGAATCATAGAATCATAGAGTTGGAAGAGACCACAAGGGCCATCGAGTCCAACCCCCTGTCAAGCAGGAAACACCATCAGAGCACTCCTGACATATGGTTGTCAAGCCTCTGCTTAAAGACCTCCAAAGAAGGAGACTCCACCACACTCCTTGGCAGCAAATTCCATTGTCGAACAGCTCTTACTGTCAGGAAGTTCTTCCTAATGTTTAGGTGGAATCTTCTTTCTTGTAGTTTGGATCCATTGCTCCGTGTCCGCTTCTCTGGAGCAGCAGAAAACAACCTTTCTCCCTCCTCTATGTGACATCCTTTTATATATTTGAACATGGCTATCATATCACCCCTTAACCTCCTCTTCTCCAGGCTAAACATGCCCAGCTCCCTTAGCCGTTCCTCATAAGGCATCGTTTCCAGGCCTTTGACCATTTTGGTTGCCCTCCTCTGGACACGTTCCAGTTTGTCAGTGTCCTTCTTGAACTGTGGTGCCCAGAACTGGACACAGTACTCCAGGTGAGGTCTGACCAGAGCAGAATACAGTGGCACTATTACTTCCCTTGATCTCATTGGTCTCATTGGTATTGCCTGAAGTTGTGCTTTTACTATCTCCCTCTTAACAAACTCCCAGCCATCATGAACTCCCTTTCCTTTTAGTATTACTGTCCATGGGATCTCACCCAGCACTTCCCTAAGTTTTATGAAGTCGGCTTTCTTAAAGTCAAGAAATTGAGTCCTAGTATGCTTGGCTGCTCCTTTCCGTTGTATAGTAAACTTCAGAAGAGCATGATCACTTGCGCCTAATGATCCTTCCACTTCTACCCCATTAACCAGGTCATCAACATTGGTTAGGACCAGATCTAAAATGGCTGTTCCTCTTGTTGCTTCTCCCACTTTCTGGACAATGAAGTTGTCTGCAAGGCCAGTGAGGAATCTGTTTGACCTTATGCTCTTGGCTGAGTTTGACATCCAACAAATATCTGGGTAATTGAAGTCCCCCATTACCACTATCTCCCTTCCTTTTGCATGCTTGGCCATCTGTTCCAGGAAGGCATCATCTATGTCCTCCGTTTGGCTTGGGGATCTATAGTAAACTCCCACAATTAGGTCACTGTTATTCTTCTCTCCCTTAATTTTGACCCAAATGCTCTCACTTTGGCTTTGAGGTTCTAAATCTTGGATCTCTTCACAGGTATACACATCCCTGACATATAACGCCACTCCTCCTCCTTTCTTGTCTGGTCTGTTTCTCTGAAATAGATTGTATCCCTCCATTTTTACATTCCAATAGTGGGACTTATCCCACCAGGTTTCAGTGATGCCTATTATGTCATATTTAGTTTGCTGTACCAAGAGCTCAAGCTCATCTTGTTTATTTCCCATGCTTTGTGCATTAGTGTACAGACATTGAAGTCCATTAGTCATTCCCCCGTGTCTCTTATTTAAGGATTTTTTCCTCCCACCACTAGGTCTGCTTGCTGTTTGCTCCATTTGGTCTATGATATTTGGATGATCATCTTCATCAATTGATAGACTCCTACCTTCAGGAGCACTGTCTCCCTCCCCCACATTAGTCAGTTTAAAGCCCTCCTGATGAGGTTTCTGAGTTTTTTGGCAAAAACATTCCTCCCAACCGTTGTGAGGTGCAGCCCATCGCTTGCCAGAAGTCCATCTTCAAGAAACTGCAGTCCGTGATCTAAGAATCCAAACCGTTCCTGTTTACACCATTTGCGAAGCCAGCTGTTTACTTCCACTATTTTCCCCTCTCTCCCTGGGCCATGTCGTTCAACTGGGAGGACAGATGAGATGACGGTTTGTGCATTTAATTGCTTCAATTTCCTGCCCAGAGCCTCGTAGTCTCTTTTGATCTTCTGGAGGCTATTGCTTGCAGTGTCATTGGTTCCCACATGAACCAAGAGGAAGGGGTATTTGTCAGTGGGTTTTATGATTCCTGGCAGTCGTTCAGTTACATCTTGGATCTTAGCCCCGGGGAGACAGCACACTTCCCGAGACATCTTGTCAGGCCCACAGATCACTGCTTCTGTTCCCCTCAGTAGGGAATCCCCTATCACCACTACACGCCTCCTCTTAGGTTTGGTCGGGGTTCTTCCGTGAGTGGTCCATTCCAAGGTCGCCTGCACATTCCCTGAGGACTGACTTTGCTGCTCATCTTCACATACCTGATCGACTGTAATGAGGGAGAGATCCTCAAATGGAGTCTGCTCTTCGTCTTCCATGCTAGGGGAGAGGACTTCAAAGCGATTGTGTATTTCTAAACAATCAGAGCGAACCCTGGGCCTCCTACTTCTTTGAGTCACGTTTCTCCACATATCGGGCTCCTGTGTTGGTGAGATGGGTGGGATGGGATGCATTCCTGGCTGGATCCAGCAGGACTCCTTTTCTATCCTTCTTAGCCTTAAGACAGGAATGGGCCCTCCATGCATCAAGGAAGAATACCTTGAGCACTGCTTCTCTATCCCCTCCCACCCCCGTCTGTGACAGACGAGGAAGCTGTGCAGTGCTTGGCTCTGGACAGGGGCAGGATATGTGGGACTCAGAGTGTTGTAGCCAATGTGAGGGAGTGGTCAGGCCAGGGTGTATAACTCCCACCCCAAATCACTTTGCTCTTTGCAATTTGAGCTCTGCTTCTGGCCTTCTGCCCAGGGTACAAGGCAAGGTTACTTGGTCCTGAAAAGGTCCAGGAGGGTGGCTGGCTTTGGGTGTCTCCCAAATTAGCCACTGGGGTGGGCTGGATGGAGCTCTTTCTTGTTGCTGCTCACCTTACACCAGGGGCAGGGAACCCTTTTCAGCCCAAGGGCCACATTCCCTTCTGGATAACCTTCTGGGGGCCACAGGCCATTGGTGGGCAGCACCAGAGGCAAAACTAGGCAGAGCAAGAGTGGCATTTTTAGCCTCTGCCCACAGGCCTCTTACTGCATGTGCTTGCACACCTCTCTATGCTCGCCAGCATCCGAGGACTCTGCTTGAATGGAGTTTAAATGGTTGTCACTTGCTCTGGGACCTCATGGATTATTTTATTATTTCAAATAATAAAATAAAACAATAAGGATGCATTCCAGCCTATTAAAAACTCTCATCTGCGGTGCAAGGCAGGGCTGGGGAGTCGTGGGGCTTGGGAGGGAGCTTAGCTCAGGAAGTCTGAAGGGCTTGACCAAGAGGCCTGGAGCGCTGCCTTTGGCCAGTGGGTCGAGGTTCCACCTCCCTCTGCCTTCTTACTGTATGTTTAAAGGGGATTAGAGATTAATGATGGGGGCGGGGACTAGTCTCAGTCTCAGTCAGTTTTATTGCACATAGCCAAAGGCTGCCGCAATGTACACAGAATTATTTGACAATTAAAAGAAAATATACTGAATTGGTAATAAAAGACTTAAAACATTTATATTATTAAAACATTACGTATTCTAAACAAAGCTATAAAAGTACCCCAATGTACAAATAAAAACATTAAACAATGAAATTCATAAGCTAAAATCATCACATGGTCACTAATGTTAAAAACAATATCAATTAATACAGTGTGCAATTTATAGTCAGAGTTTGGTGACAAAGATAGAGCATAGCCTGAGGTAGATAGATAGGATCAAATAAATTCATCTCCTTTACAGTTAATGGCTACCTTGGCTATATAATTTGCTCTAATTTTCCTAGCAGCAGTTCGTTTAAAAATATTTTTCTGTGAATATAAGGGGAGTTATTTAATCTCAGTCACTGAGAGATCATATTTGCCCATCAGTTGGGCAGCATGATGTACCCAGTTTTTAAGGGGTAATCCATTTGAGAGCTCAATCAGGCATTTTTTTTGGTAGCCTAGTGTTATCCATCTGTTGAACTCTAAACCAGTAACAGAGAATTCTTTTATCTATTTGGCTCTCTATGCTCAACATGCGAGTTTCCAACCTGACCATGGCAGATTGCACATCTTTGGGTAAACCTAAAAGAACTCTTAAAAAATAATTCTGTGGGGGTTCCAGACCGGAGACCTTTGAGGTACCCCAAACCTCTGCACCATATAAAATCTGGGCCATTGTTTTTGCTTTATACACAGATAGAGCTGGGTTGACCAGATTTCCACCTTTACAGGCAGCAAATTTCAGAATGGCTTTTGCTGATTTAAAGGCTTGCAATTTAATATTCGATAGCTGTGTATTCCAAGATGCCGTTTCTGAATAAATCAATCCCAGATATTTAAACGTCTTTACTTGGTTTATGATGTGTTCATCCAGGTGCCAAACATGCTTTTTAGAACGCTTCCCAAATACAATGACCCGCATCTTATCATAGTTTATAGATAAAGCATTCCTCATGCAATATGAACTTAATTTTGCAAGCAGCCGTCTCAGGCCCACCTGGGTTCTAGATACAAGTACTAGGTCATCAGCACACATTAAAACTGAGAGTTTTTGGTCGAGAATTGTGACAGGGGCAAACTGTAGGCCCTCCAGTTCTTTAACCATGTCATTAATATAAAAATTGAACAGGAAAGGTGCCAAAATGCATCCCTGTTTGACTCCAGTAGTGGTCTTAATTCTAGTGGTGAGATGGCCAGCCAGATCCACCTTTACTTGTATTGATGTGTCAGTATATAATGTTTTGATGAGAAATAACAGACGTAGGTCTATATTTGTATTTTCCAATTTTTGCCACAATGCGTGTCTTGGGACCGTATCAAAAGCTGACTTTAGATCGATAAAAGCAACATATAGTTTTTGCCTCAAATTATGGATGTATTTACATAGCAGAAAGCACTGGTCCTATGTGGATTTCCCTCTTTGGAAACCTGCCTGGGCTTCAGATATCACCTTATTTGTATCTGCCCATTTTTCTAGTCTCCCAAGAAGGAGCCTGGCATATAGTTTGGAGGCTACATCTAACAAACTATCAGGATCTGTCCTTCCAGTGAGCACTCAGGGCTGATTTCCTTCAGAATGGATAGGGACTCCTTACACTGCGTTTAAAACCAAAATCGCATTTGGGTAGAACCTGTTTCTCAGGCGGCTAGTCCTAGTCTTTATAACCCTGTCCCTCCTTCCAGAAGGCAGAAGCTGAAAGAGATCATTTTCGGGGTGCGCACTATCCTGCGCTATCTCTGCAGCTTTCTTATGGCACCTGGAAGCATAGATTTGATCCAAGGTGGGAAGAGTGCGCCCAATTATTCTCTCCGCAGTTTTTACAACCCTGGACAGCATTGTTTTTTCCCTGGCCGTGCAGCTCCCAAACCACACACACAGACATTTCTGCAGAGTGCTAGAGCTGCCTCCCTTTACACAACAGACGGGCGCCATCTCTGTTTTGTTTTCGGCACCTTCTAAAGGCACTCCTTTTTCCATAAGCCTCCCAAAGGGAGATCTTTATCCCAGCTGGTATCTGCTTTGGATTCGAATGGATGTTGTTGTTTCCGCCTTCCCGGCGCCCTCCAGCCAGTTTGAACTACAACTCCTATCAGCCGCCACCCGGCAGAAGGGCACCCGCTTGGTGAAGACACAGATAATTGCTTTTTAAAATGTTTTCATAAAGGCAGTCGCTCTGTTTTTATACAGGTAACCGCTTAAGGCATGTTTTTATCCTGTTGCGAATTGCTTTGGGGTGCCGCATCGGAAGCGATTCACGAAGGAAAGAAGCAAGCGAAATTTTTAGGCAGTGTGGCCAAGTGGTTAGAGCGTCGGACAAGGACCTGGGAGCGGCGAGGCTTCAAATCTCCTATTTGGTCATGGAGCTCACTGGGTGATTTTGAAGACACTCACTGTCTCTCAGCCTAACCTACCTCACAAGGATGTTGTGAGGATTAAATGAGGGGAAGAACCATTTGCAGTGGACACTCGGGTTGCAAATGTGATCCATGAGGGATGTTCGCAACCTGCAGCGTTCGCAACCTGCAGCTGCGCTTCTGCGCACGTGCTGGTTGCAATTCGGCACTTCTGCACATGTGCAATGCGCGTTTTAGCGCTTCTGCGCATGCACGACCTGCAAAACCTGGAAGTAACCTGTTCCGGTACTTCTGGGTTTCGGCGGTCTGTAACCTAAAAAAACGCAACCTGAAGCGTCTGTAACCTGAGGTATGACTGTACCCCAATTTGAGGTCCTTGGAGGAGAAAAGGGTTTGATAATAATAATATTAATAATATTATTATTAATAATAATAATAATGCAAAGTATATCCAACACACATTTAATTCACACGACTTTCCCCAAAGAATCGTGGGAACTGTAGTTTGCTAACTTGCAACTACAAGAAAAAGATTCCACCTAAACATAGGAAGAACTTCCTGACAGTAAGAGCTGTTCGACAGTGGAATTTGCTGCCAAGGTGTGTGGTGGAGTCTCCTTCTTTGGAGGTCTTTAAGCAGAGGCTTGACAACCATATGTCAGGAGTGCTCTGATGGTGTTTCCTGCTTGGCAGGGGGTTGGACTCGATGGCCCTGGTGGTCTCTTCCAACTCTATGATTCTATGAAACTAATGGGTCTATAATTGGCAGGGTTTTTCTTATCGCCCTTTTTATATGTTGGGGCAATTATACTCAACTTCCACCCTTCAGGTATATGACCTGAGCTGTTAATGTATGAAAACAATTTTGCAAATATGGGTGACCAGAAATCAGGTCTTATCTTATAGATCTCCATTGGGATCATGTCTTCTCATGGAGCTTTATTAGCTAGTTGGCTTGCGATTAGCCTCTTAATCTGATTGGGCGTGACGTCTGGCCATTCTGGCAGTTCTGATAACTGAGTATAGTAAACTTGTGGGGGTAGGTCAGGACAGGGGCCATATATTTCCGTAAAATATGTCACCCAATCCTTTTCTTGGACAGATGCTTCTAATGAGTAGCCCAGCCCATTTGTGCCTTGGGCAACCAGATGCCAAAATTTCCGTGAGTCCTTCTGAAGTGCTGCATCTCCCAATTCTTTCCACTGTTCATAATATATTTGTTTCTTGCTTTTAAGTAATAATTTAGAGTTGTTTCGTAACTGGGCTACCTCAGCTTGTAAGGCAAGATTGTGCTTATCCTGTTTTAACTTCAATTTTCTAAGTACCCTAGCTAGGCATTTTTTGCTATTCTGACATTCCTTATCAAACCAAGTCTGTCTCTTAAACTTTTTGTTTTTTATCACACTAGCTTTGGTCATCAGTGGGCGCATTCGGTTGATTATGTTCTCATAAAGTCCAATTAAGTTTCCTGTTTCTAACAACATTTCCCCCTGGGAATCCAGGATCTGAATCATTTTTTCTTGGACCTGTGCATTCCATTTTAACCTTCTATTTCCAAGTATTAGATATTCTGTTTCATCCAATAATTTAGGAAAGGCAGGAGAAAAGAATGATGTCAGAGATAACTCAAGTGGTCACTTTCAGCTCTGGGAATTATCCTGAAGGTATCTCAGTTAACTGGCACATTATTAGATGTTAGGATATAATCTATGGTGCTAGTAAATCCTTTGGGGAGATAAAAGTAAAATAACCCTCTTGATCCCCTTGACTGTGCCCATTGCATAACAAAAGGTTTCTGGGCCCAATTCAAAGTGCTAGTTTCGACCTATAAAGCTTTAAATGGCTCAGGACTGAAATACCTCAAGAACCGCCTCTCTCCATATGAGCCAACCCAGCTCTGAGATCATCCTCCAAGGGCCTTCCTTGTGTTCCCCTCCATGAGAGGTCTGGAGGTGGCAACACGAGAGCAGGGCCTTTTCCTATGGTGGATCTATGTCCTTTTAAATGTGTTTGTGAAGGGGTGGTATTTATTGGTTTGTTTTGTGCTTGTTTTTATTATGTATTTTGGGTTTTTATTTTGTATTTTTATGCTGTGAACAACCCTGAGATCTTTTGGTAAAGGGCAGTATAAGTAAGTAAGTAAGGACGCGGGTGGCGCTGTGGTCTAAACCACAGAGCCTAGGACTTGCTGATCAGAAGGTCGGTGGTTCAATTCCCCGCGACGGGGTGAGCTCCCGTTGCTCAGTCCCTGCTCCTGCCAACCTAGCAGTTCAAAAGCACGTCAAAGTGCAAGTAGATAAATAGGTACCACTCCAGCAGGAAGGTAAACGGCGTTTCCGTGCTCTGCTCTGGTTTGCCAGAAGCGGCTTAGTCATTCTGGCCACATAACCCGGAAGCTGTACGCCAGATCCCTTGGTCAGTAAAGCAAGATGAGCGCCGCAACCCCAGAGTCGGCCACGACTGGATCTAATGGTCAGGGGTTCCCTTAACTTTAAGTAAGTAAGTAAGTAAGTAAGTCAGTCAGTCAGTCAGTCAGTCAGTCAGTCAATAAAAGAATAGATTGTGAGGAACTAAGTTGCAGTTAAGTCACTGATGAACACTCAAAAGCACCAGGATGGTGAGCAGGGAGTCCAAGTCTCTTATCTAGGGTTTGAGACTTGAAATCAGGGAAAGGGACCCACAGCCAGAGTTTTGGGGCTAGTGTGTGTGAGCTCTGTGAGGCATCCTTCAACCCAGCCAGAAGAAGGGGAGCCAGATGGGACAGAAGCAGTTAGTATATTGCTTTCAGCTCAGAATGGCATCAGACTTGCAGAGGTGACTCCTGTTTTGGGTAGGTTCCCACACAATGTTTGAATAGGAGTAGAGGAGCATAGAAAGATGCCTTAGACCAAGTCAGATTCACGGCCTATCTAACTCAGTATTGTCAGTGCTGAGTGGCAGCAGATATCCAGAGTTTGAGACTGCAGACACATCAGAACCTACCTGGAAATGCCAGAGACTGAACCCAGGAGCTTTTTAATGCAAACCAGGTGCTCTGCCACTGACTGAGTGCATTCTCCAAATCATTGCATATCTCCATGCTTTGTAAATATAATTGTGTTCCTAGTTTGTCTTATAGCAAGTGTCTCACCTCTTTATTAAGAGTGTAGGTGCAAATACCAGATTCCAGGGTAAAAACAAATTATTATTATTTATTAAATTTGTATATTGCCCCATACCTGCAGGTCTCAGGGCGGTTACAACATGAAATCACAATATAAAAACAGAAAATACATAATAAAAAACCAAACAATCCAATAACCTGCCCCCACCCCAACATATTTTCAAATCAGCCAAAGGCCGGGTTGCAGAGGTGTTTTTCCTGATACCCTAAAATATATAATGCAGGTGCCAGGTGAATCTCCCTGGAGAGAGCATTCCACAAATGAGGAGCCCCTGAAGAAAAGGCCTGTTCTCATGTTGCCACCTTGTGGACCTCTTGTGGAGGAGACACATGAAGAAGGGCCTCTGAGGATGATCTCAGGGTCCAGTACATATGAAAAGAAAGGTTGGGCAAGTGCTTTCACACCCCACTCAAGCATTTTGAGAAACATCTGGCTGGTCAATGTAGCAAGTAGGATGTTGGAACAAGTGACTCTTCAGTTTTATCCTGCAAGCAACTTCCTGTGCCCTTGAAAAGGCCCACTTCTTCCTTTGTACTTAGACCTGGGTTTCATTGACGCCTTATAAAAATGTCAGTGACCATTACGCAAAAACCTAGAAATGCAAAAGAAAAAAGTCCAGAAATATAAATATATAATAAACATTTATTAATAGTCAATTGCCATTATGACAAATCATAAAATGTAAAACCAACCAACCAACCAACCAACAGGGATTTTGTTGTATTGTGGAATCAACTTGTTAAACATAGACACATCAGTGACAAGGCTGATGTACCCTGTAAATGTCCATGCCTTTCATTTCTGAGGCTCATAGTTTATTTTATTTTTTACATTATACCTAGTAAACTCCTTTCTCACCTCCTTTTGACACCTAGGATTTTATTCCCGCCCTGTGCGCCCTGGACTTTGGGAAATCCTGCCTGTACTGCAAATGAAGCCAACAGAAACTGGATCACTCTGGCAGGAGGATCTTAAATGTGGTCAGTGTAACTGAGGACACAATTCCCTCCAGTAGCTCATCAGAGCTATTCAAAATGTAAAAAATTAGGTGGACATTGTGAATCAATTACTTTGATTGTTTTTTTAATGGGATAAAGCTGACTTTGTTAGCAAAGGGGCTATTTTCACAATTTCCAAATAATTATTTCTGTTGCTAATAATCCTTAATGGTAAAGGTATGATCTGCAGCAAATCTGCAAATGATCAAGCTACAAAGTTCTCTAGTTGTACATTTCCCAAGCAGGTACAGAGGCACATTGTACATGACTGATTGCCATAGGCTACTGGGGCCAGATCATAAAACTTCCCCATTTAACACTAGAACTCTTACTAAAACAACAGAATCAGCAAATCCACATGCCATGGAATAGTTATGGTCACCATTAAGCAGCTAATGCTTAACAGAATTACTGCTCTGTGTGTAATTTTTATGCCTCGGGCATGCATGGTTCAAGTGTCCCTTGCTCATGTCAGTTCCGTTTTATGTAAGTTTTTTTTTGGGATTAAATATATCCAATTGCAAGGGAATAACAGAGTGGGCTACCACATCAGAAACTACCGTAAGTGGAGGGCAGCTGCTAATTAGCATGCAACATTTACACATTATTTCCATGTATGGGGTGAGTTGCAATCTAGACATTGCTGGGGAGTAAGACCTTTGCTAGTGACCTTCAACTAATGTTGGGAAATAGTAATTGTGGCAAACAAGGCAGAGGAGGAGGAGAGCTGTCCCCTTGTAAACTGGGTAGGAAAAAAAAAACCATTTATGGCTGTTTTGATTTAGGAAAAAGACAGGGGGCTATAGACAGACGCTTCTAAAATGGCACATGTGGTGGACGTGAGTGGGGATAAGTTTTGTTCTCTGTCTCAGCTCATGAGAACTCAAGGTCACCAGACAAAATTGGTCCTCCCTAGATTCAGTACAGAGAAAAAAAGGACTCCTTTGCACAACGTGTCATTAACTTGTGGAGCTTGTTTCCACAAGATGTAGCAATGATGGCCATTGGCTTAGATGGATTTAAAAGGGACTTGGACAACTTCACGGAGGAGAAGTCTTTTGGTGCAGCCTGAGTTTCCATGTTCAGATGCAGTGTGTCATTGAATACTCATTTTTGGGAAGCAATAGTGGGCAGAGTTGGAGCCTTTGTGTCCCACTAGAGAATAAGTGGAACAGAAATCTAAAACAAAAGGGATCCCTTATGGTCCAGTGTCCAGACTCACAAATCTTAGCATTGGATTAAGAGGGATCTGTGGACCCTAAGACATAGACATACACGCATTCCCCCCACCTTAGGATGCAGCCACTGGGGAGCCTTTTGCATCAACGACAACGGAGACAACCCCCACATTTAGTATTACTATGCTTCCTCTAGCTTCTGCCTCCTAAATGACTTCCTGCCTACATAACCCCCCTCATCCCCAATTGCACCACCATGACATTTCCAGATATGTCAGATCTATTTCCACAACCAAAGTGTTTCTCCCATAAATGGGGACACTACTGCAGGAATACTGTTAGCATTACAATTGTAATTTTAACTGTTTGAACTTTTGGTACGGTTCTGCTCAATGCTTAGCTCCCCCTGCTCTGGACACTCTGTTCTCTTGCATGCCAGCCTCTGTCCAGAGTCCTGAAGTTACCTGCGCCACTTGAAACTTCTGACTGATGCTGTAGACTCACTGCTAGTTCCTGACTATTTTATAGGGATGGAGGAGAATTTCATTCAACCCACATTTAAAATGAACTAAGCTAATTTGCAATTTCCAATCCTATTTGCAAATCAGAACACAGTATTGATCAGATTACTCATATAATACTCATATAATATAATTTGCAGTGCTGTTTCAGGTTTGTTTTCAAGTTTCTAAAATGCATATATAAATGTATATATTCTACAGTGTAAATGCATTTTAGGAGACTGCATAGAGAAACATGCACAATACATATTGTAGATGGAAATGACATGCGAAATGTGTCTATTCAGAAAAATTCATACAAAAATGTGACCTTTTAAAGGAAAGATCAACGATTTAAATGTGAAAGTACAATGTTTTTTCTAAAAAAACTGCAGAAAACAGGGTAGGTTGAGCTCTGCATTCCTATCATGAAATTCGAGTCTGGACAATTTCTAAAGTTCTGTCTTTGCTGCTGGGAAGTTTTTCTTCTGTGGGCTTTGACCCTAAACAAGAAAAGATCTAACCTAAAGTGGGTTTTTTAAAACAACAACAACAACAACAACAACAACAACAACAACAACAACAACAGGATGGCGGTAATATTTTTCGAGGCAGGCATGTATGGAGGAGTTTCCTCTGTGAAAATGACTCTCAGTTCTTCTTTTCTTACTGCATTTTTAGTGAATGTTCCTCCTGACAAAGTGATCGATCAGCTTCCTTAACACTCTGGACAAATGCACTGCAGGACATGTTTATCTCCAGAGCAGCTTAACAATCTTTTTATAGGTTTGTTCTTTGCGTAGAACTGTTTTCTAGCATTACTTAGCTCTGAAGCCTCAGGAAGATTCCCAGGGAATCTTCCATCATGCTGTCTGAGAACAAAATCCTTGTTCAGATTGATGAGATAATTGCGCTGCTAAAAGGCACCAGTTAAATGTAGCCCAAGCAGGTAATGGAAGGATGATGAATGGAGGGCAGGCAAACAATCACTGGAGATCTGGGACCCAATACAAAGGTTTTGGAGTAGAGTCCCCTTGGGTTGTGCCTCTAGAAATGTCTTACCACTCAAAGCTAAAACTGTCAACAGAGCTGTGTGTATTATTATTGCTATTAAAAGTAAAAAGGTAAAAGGTAAAGAATGGTTTACCTTTTGCTTAAGTCCAGTCAGATTTGACTATGGGGTATGTTGCTCATCTCCACTTTCTGGCCAAGGAAGCCGGCGTTTGTCCACAGACAGCCTTCCGGGTCATGTGGTCAGCGTGACTAAACTGCTTCTGATGCAACAGGACACTTGTGACGGAAACCAGAGTGCACAGAAATGGCATTTATCTTCCAGCTACAGCAGCACCTATTTATCTACTTGCACTGGTGTGCTTTTGAACTGCTAGGTTGGCAGAAGCTAGGACAGAGCAATGGGAGTTCACCCCGTCGTGGGGATTCAAACTGCTGAGCATCTGATTGGCAAGCCCAAGTGGTTTAGACCACAGCACCACCTGCCACCCTCAATTAGTGTTATAAAACATGTTTAAGGTCTATGCAATTTTGTAAGCACTGTACAGGAATTATAAAGAAAGAGAGTCTGGAGGTTTGCAGTCTAATAAAATATGACACAAAAGGAAAAAGGGATGTGAAGAGAAAAGGAAAAAGAGCAAACTTAGCAGAGGACTCTTAGTTACACTTAGCACTCCATGAGAGGGGGGTCTTGTCCAGCCCAGGACCTCCAGACACACTGCCCAGGCTTGTGCCTTCGGGAGGTCACTTTGCTGCTGCTAATGCAGCAGTTTGACTTCACTCCCCTCAAGGTTCACTCCATTGTCTCTTGAGGCAGACAAATGCCAGCAATGGATGGCTCCCATTTTAAAATTTACCAGTATGTTTCTAAGCATCATTAAAAGTACTAGTTAAGACCAGCAGTGGGGAACCTCCAACCCACAGACCTAATTCAGCCCACCAAGCCTCCTGACAGGTCTATGGTTAAGCCACACCCACCTGCTATAAACCTGACATCACTGTTGATGTCACATTTTATGTTAGGTGTGGAGCAGGTAAAGACACAACTGAGCCAAAAGTGGGGTTTGAAAGCAAAAAACAATCAGTGGATCATTAGAGTTTCTGAGCACAGTGCTATGCAAGCCTTGACCATCAGCTGACCTTTCACTGGTGAAAATCTTTTCAATCAGGTCTTTGCTCCCAAAGCTGACATTACAGCCATTGTAAATATGTTGCCCATCCTGCTCTGTAGTAGCAGGAGATTGCAGGAGGACACTGAGTTCCTTGAGGTCAATCAGCAGCTTGCAGGTGTATATAAGGACTCCATTTCAGCTAGCTGCTCGCTGGAACAACTTTGGAGCTCTGTGTTCCTGGAGCGCTGTCTGAACCCCACTGAAACCACATCTTTCATTACACCCCTGTTGGACCTTGCCTTGCATTTCCACACCACAGAACAGCAAACAAATCATGCTTTGATATGCTCCGTGCTCATTCTGGATGCACACAAACACACAGATATATGTCATGTACACCACCCATCTACACATCTGCAAGAGCAAGACTTATGTATGAAGCACACCATGCTCTTTACAGGAGTCTTCTCAACTTGGTACCCTCAAGATGTTGTAGACTGCAACTTCCACCATGCCTGACCATTGACCATGATGAGTGCAGCTGATGGGAGTTGTAGTTAGCAGCATCTGGAAGGAACAAGGCTGTGAAGGGCTGCTTTATATAGTATTATACATGCACATCTGCTTTGCAAAACATTCTTTGCAACTTCTAAAAAATGTTATTAATACCCATACACTTATAGTTATTTGAACCTTCCTGACTTCAAAATGAAAATATGAGTTTAGCTTTCAATACTAACTTTCAATTTATGTGTGGAAGTGCAAATACAGTTTCCACAGATACTGCCTTACTATTTTTTTTACCTAATAAGCAAGATAATTTGCCTTGCAGCAGTAAAAAAGATACATTAGTATGTAGCAGATCAAACCTTTTTTATTTGTTTAAAATGTATAAACTATGGTCTTCGAGAGAATGTGGGAAATTTTCAAACACTGGAGATCTGTAGACGTTGACTATCTGAACTTCCTTAAAATCTTCTGAGCAGTGCTTGGCAGTGCATGCAGGGGGGAGGGGGGATCAGCCATGACAATGTTGCTCTGCTTTGTGAGACAACAACATTGGCACAGATATCATATTCAAATGCAGACATGAAATATGCAAATATGTCTAGGAGCCATAGTTGACCTGCTTTCATATGATTTTTTAAAACAATATTTTAGAGATGGCTATTGAAAACTTTTGTTTATTGTGCAAAAGCTGTTGTGTCTTTAGCAGCTTTTAAAATTCAGTTCATTTCGCAAAACCCTTCCAAGTTAAGGAAAGTCATTCGAGTTTCCTTGCAGAACTTGTAACAAAGGTTTCTGCATGCTGCCTCCCACTCCTGATTAGTAGAAGAGCCTTATTTGCATATGTCTCACACAGCCTGACACCTTCCAGATGTCTCCACTCTGGAATGAAAGTCTGACCTAGAAGGAGCAAAACCTGTCATTTTTTTTAAGGCAATGAAGCAGCTTCAAAGCTTAGCTGATGCATTCTTGCAAACATGTAGATGGAAATGTTCCTGTTTGTTTCTGGCTGTGAGGGAGGGAGGGGTTTCAAGGTTTTGCCATGCAGTCCCACTTCTCTTCCTTAGATGGTGTCATTTCCCCCTGCAGAATCACAGGCTTGACTCTGAAAAGAGGTTCTATTTGGCTGCCATCTTAATAGCCATTGATTAAACATCTCTTCCATGCTATACGTACATTGGGGGGGGGGTAGACAGATATGTCAGTTTCAAGTTCCTATTTTTCCCAGTCATGAGTTCAGTTTACCCCATTTCCACATTGGTCAGAGATTTGGGGTTTTAGATGTGTATCAAAAATCATGGGGTGTATTGGGTGTTAGGGGAGGGGTAGCACCTCTGGTGGGGGACACATTGTGCACCTTCTGGGATAGTTTGCGCACCTTTGGTCGGCACCCTGCACTCATCTCTCACCTGTGGCTCCTGGAAGCTGCCAGCATGTGACAGCAGCCACAACTCGGAATGGCTTTGATTGGCTGGCTAAACCCGGTGAAGGTAGCCAATGGGTCTCAAACCCTCGGTGAGTTAGGGACTACCCCAGCGTGTGAAGACAGGCTCCAGTGGATGGAGTGGATGAGACCAAGAGTGGGTCAAGAAGACAGTTTCTGCAGGTACTACAGATGGACATGGGCAGATGGGGCTTGTCAATCTGGAAAGGTACCTCATCTAGGAGAAGGAAAATTCTGATCCTAAACCTCCACTGCCTGCAAGATATCTTTGGGAAAAGAAAAGGCTAAGGAGTAAACCCTACACAAATCTGGAGTGCAGTCCCTAAGAAGTTTGGATAGCTCCTTGTATACATCCTTCTCGCAACACTTGCAGCCAAGCTGGTGCCAAACATACTGCTCTGCTTTCCTTTAGACCACATCAGCAAGGCCAAGAGGGTGGTCTTATTGTCTGGGCAACCAAGGACCTCCAGACACACTGTCCAGACTTGCATCCTGAGGAAGTCACTTTGGTGCTGCTAACACAGCAATTTGAATTCATCTCCCTGAGGCATACTCTATTGTCTCTGAAGGCAGATGGATGTCAACAACAACAACAAAAATACATATTTTTGGGTGCATTTCTGCTAATATGCACATTTTTTTTTAAAAAAAGGGGGGGAACAGCACTGCAAATGTCAGAAAAATGCAATGAAATAGAACTGTAGTTCAAGAAGTGAAAATTAGCTTGGGTGCAAATTAAAGCAGGGGACAAATATATTCCCCCTACTCAGTCATACCCTACCTCATGTGTGGAGAACCTATGCTGAACTACAACTCCCATCATCCTTGGCTACTGGACATGCTTATTGAGGCTGATGGGAGTTGCAGATCAGCAACATCTGTGAGTTTCCTAGATCTGCCCTAGTCAATACTTTTTCAGTGGCTTTTTAAAAACTTATCAGAGGGTCATTGATAAGAAGACAAATAATAGGTTGTTCATCAGCAAATAAAGGTTGTTCACTACCTTCCCCTTGAATAGCAGTAGCTTCTAAATAGAGGGTACATTCTAGGGCACACACAATTTTCAGCACATTTCCCAACAAACCTGGCTGGGATCCACTGAACTGATCCCACACTCTAGAACAGGACTGCCATTGTGATAAATCCCATATAGCTTTCTTCACCTCTTGGGTGGGCGCCATTGCCATTATAAGAGAAAAGGGGTGGTATTCATGGTGAGTTCCAGCACCTCTTTTTCTAGAAAAATAACACTGATTATAAGAAGAGCCTTCTGCGTCAGACCAAAGAGAAATCTTGTCCATCATTCTGCTCTCACAGTGACCAATCAGATGCCTAGAACTTGAGTACGATATTGCACTCCTCACTTACAGTTCCGCAGCCATTGGTATTCAGAGGCATACAGTGGTGGTATCATGGCTAATCCTATTTTAAATTCATCCAGATTGGTGGCCATCACTGCCTCATGTGGGAGCAGATTCCCACTAGAATTGGCTGCATGAAGTAACACTTTAGAGATGCATTTTAAATAAAAGCACACATTCTACTCATGGAAAAACTATTGGAGGGGGAGTTCCAGCCGGTGGCAGAGGACAGAGTGCATATAGGACTACTCCTCTTTTTTAAAACTTTATCTGATGAAATAAATTCTTGGCCCAATCTTTTGTTTATTAATATCTTCCTATGCAACCTTGTCACATGTGTTTCTTGCAAACAAATCAAGTCCAATTGTTCTTTTTTAAGTAAATGAAAGACCCTCTTCCTTTTTTCAGGGGAGTTAACGCCATTAATGCTCCAGCTTAATATTTGCAATGCCATTGTGTAGTTACTTTAGTTTTCCTCCAACTGCACCAAGTGCTTGCTCTTCTTCCGTCGGTGGTGTGTTCGTTAAGTCCAGTCCGAAGTTTAGTGTTGCTACGTCCAGAATTCCTCTTTTTGGATCAAATGCTCTTTGCTCTGATTCTCTGTCTGGTGGTCCTCTGTCTGTCACTTTTGGCTCTTTTCCAAGTTCCTTCTGTAGATCTTCCTCGTATTTGCTCAGAAACTTAACTTTATCTTCTTCTGATCTTATTTTTATCTTCCTTCCTTTAAAAGTGAAGGATAGACCTTGAGGAAATTCCCACCTGAAAATAATTTGGTTCCTTCTCAACAGGGCAGCCAGTCCACCGTAATTAAACCTGAGGTCCAAAAGATGTTTCGGAATATCTTTAAATATTTCCACTCTTGACTGCTTTATTACTAGGGTCTTCTGGTAATGCCGACTCAGGATTATATCTCTCTCTTCTTTGGTTCTGAAGGTAATCAGACAATCTCTTACTCTATTCTTCTCTTTCTTCCCTCCTCTTCCAAGCCTGAAGGCCCTCACGATTCTAAATTCCTCTTGTTTCGAGTTCAACTCCCAAAATTCTGCAAATTCCTGCGTGAGGAAGTCTGCCAGACTATCCTTTTCCACTTCAGGTACAGTTCTGATCCTCAGATTAACCTGTTTTTCCTTGAGCTCAATCATAGAAAGCTTCAACTTATGATCCTCAAGTTGTCTCGCCAGGTCTGGAACACTTTGTTTCCAATTGAGTTAATTTAGCTTCCATGGCAGCAGCTTTTTCCTTGGCCTCCTCTGCAGTCTGTCGTGTCAAATTAGATTCTTTAATCAATTTTTCAATAGATTCTGTGTTGCTGTTAACTTTTTGTTCCAAATTAATCAATCTTTCTGTATTCTTGTCAATTTTTTTTATTCGCATCATCTACTTTTTTGTTTGTCTCATCTACTTTTTTATTTGTGTCGTCTGCCTTTTTAGTAAGTTGTTCCAATGAGTCATTTATCTTCTTTAATGCAATTGCCAGAGCTTTGTCTGTTGCCATTCCTTTTGATTTAGGCTGAGATGGAACAGCCGCAGGTAAAGTAGAAGGCCCAGATACAGAGGCTCTTCACTGCCACGACTTCCCAGACCTTGTTGTTGATAAATTTATTTTTTCTTTCCCATCTGCCATGACACTTCAACAGCTCAAGGTTAAATCTCACAGTCCCAGAGTCAAAACACACAGTTGGAAAATTCCAGCACTTATGGCACTTGTAGCAGTTTCAAAAACTTCCTCTAGAGGGACAAAGTTACTAATTGAATTTATATTGAATCAAAATGTCCTTTTTAAAAACATAATTGCAACAGTAGAACTAGTTTTGCAATTGTTTCTAGTCCCTTTGCCCTTTTTTTGTAGCAGTGAAGGATAGTTAAAACAATGTATCACTCTTATTTAAAGAGCTATCAGAGAACATTTCAAGTACAGCTGATGCGCATTCGAATGGCAGCCCGGTTCCAGGGTCTGAGTGATGGAGCTTTTAGCCCCTTCCCTTTCCACTTCGCAGGCAAGTTCAGTCTCAAAAGAGCCCCCCCTTCTCCTGCTTCCAAGGGGGGGATTCACTATTTTCAATACTAGAAATGTATATTTTACTGTTAATTTTCCAAGGCTTTAGCTCAGTCTCTTTGCTTCCGTCTATTTACAAAAGGGGAAGGTGGACTTCCTGTTTCTAACCTCTCCCGTTCGTAGCCGAATTCAATAAATTTTCTCCTTTAAAAAGTTCCAATTTCCACTTTATTCACGGGTTGTTGTTTAATGCCCCAAATTCTTCAAGAAAAAGTCAGCACTCTCCGGCGACGGCTTAGCGGCTTCACTCCACAGAAGTAGCGGTCAATTCACAGCACTGCGCCACTCACCCCCACTCCGGTAAGGATCACCCCTAAAAAAGAGGGTCCCTTGCGTTTGGGGGGGCGCTAATGGTGCCCGCCGAATCCCAGGCTCACAGGCTTCACCTGCCTGTGATTTCTAAAGGGTCTCTGCCTTCGCCGCGGCAGCCAGACCCGATTCCTGCAGAGCGGGTTCCTCTCTCTCAGAGGAATTCCTCCATCACTGATGGCGCTAACCCGGAAGTCCTTGCATACTCTGGTTTCTCTTCAGATCGTATAAATCTTTCACCTTTTGCATATTGTTTCTTTCAAGTAACTCCATTATTTTGTCTTTTTGACTCAACAAAAAACTTCCATCATTTGTTCTTTGAATTTCTAGACCGAGATAATTTTTTACTGGACCCAAATCTCTTACTTTAAATTCCTTTCTTAGTTGTTCTGCAAACTTTTCCACTTGCTTGTCACTTTTTGTAGAGTAAAGCAAATCATCAACATAAGACAGACATAATTCTTGTTTATCACCCTTTCCTTTAGCAGTTATCAGCTAAGCTTCTTTTAAAGCCAAGATTTTTTAAAGCATTATCAAGACACTCATTCCAATTTCTAGCTGACTGTTTGAGCCCATAAATTGCTTTGTTCAGCCTATATACAGAATTCTGTTTGCCTGCCTCAAAACCTGGCGCTTGATTCATAAAAATTTCTTCTTGCAGATTTGCGTTAAGATAAGCTGTCTCAATATCAAAATGATTTACCTTAAACCCACGTTGTGCTGCAAGAGCTAGCAATAAGCGTACACTTTCACACCTTGCAGTAGGAGAAAAGGTTTCATCAAAGCTTTCACCTTTTCTTTGAGTAAAGCCTCATGCTACCAGCCTAGCTTTGTACTTAACACCACCATCTGCCAAATGTTTTATTTTATACACCCATCTACAGCCCACTGTCTTTTTTCCTTCTGGTAATGGTTCAATGGTAAACACATTGTGTTCTGCTAAAGATTTCATTTCTGCTTTCATTGTATTTTTCCACATTATTATTTCCTGGTGTGGTAACTTTAAACTTCCTCATAATCACAAGGTTCTTTCTTCACAGCAACAGTTTTAACTTCTTGTATAGTAAACCTTTCTGGAGGTACCCCCTTATTGCTTCTTTGTGATCTTCTAACTTGAACACTCTCCCCCTCTGAACTATCTTCCCCTTCTGATTTATCTTGCTCAGGAGAAATTGGTTCAGCTTTAGGAGATTGTATACTGGGATCCTCATCCCCTGAGTCCTCACCACTATCACTTTCAGAACTCTCTTTAATTTGTGGCTTTTCTTCCTCAGATTTCACAAATTTATCTGTATCATCAGAAGATAACACAACTTCTCAATTCCCATGTAAACGAGCCCAACCATCTTGCTCACAAAACTCTGCATGTCTTGATATCACAACTCTGCCACACCCTAGTGCAAAACGATACCCCTTTGAGCAACTTTGATAGCCAACAAACCTAAGTCTCTTTGCCTTGGGTTCTCCTTTCCTCCTCTGTCCTTTTGGGATGTGAACCCAAGCCCAGCAACCAAAAGTTTTAACATGGTCCAAAAAGGGTTTTTTTTCCATAAAGCAAAAAATGAGGGGTATTGTTTATGGTAGAATGAAATAATCTGTTCTGTACGTAGTTAGCACACAGAATTCCTTCCCCCCAAAACTTCCTGGATAAGCCAGAATCACATAGTATAGAATCTAGCATTGTTTGCAAAGACTTATCTTGCATTCTGCAACTGAATTTTCTTCAGGCGAAAATGGACACGATTTACGGTGACTAATACCACGCTTTTTCAACCAGACCTGGAGGGCTTCAGACATGAACTCGCCTCCACGATCACTCTGCAACTGGGTAACTTTGTAGGGAAACTGCCTTTCTATATATTTGACCCAATTCTTAATCAGTTGACCAGTTTCACTTTTGTGTTTTAACAAGTATACCCAAATATATCGGCTTTAATCATCCACAAGAACAAAAAAACCTTTGCTCCTCCTTCAGACTCTGCAAATGGCTCACAAAGGTCTGAGTGTACTAAAGCAAATGGCCTCTTGCTAATTCTAGTATTTTCAGGATAAGACCCTCACTTACTTTTAGACTCCTTACAGGTATTGCAGTCCAGAAAAACTGAGCATTTTTTTATTTTAATTCCCTTACTTAATTCTGGCATTTTTGCAATACTGCGGAAATTGGCATGCCCCAAACGACGATGCCACAGATGCTGGCACTCATCATGCAAGGCTCTATTACAGGCTTTAACACATGCCCCAGACTCACTTACTAGCTGGTCTTTCAAAACAAACCATTTTGTAGTGACACTGTAACCACTTTTCCAGCTTTCTCTATTTTACAGCCTGAACCAGAGAAGGTTACTTTAAATCCCTGCTTAACAAGACTTGTAACTGAAAGCAAATTATTTTCTAAACTTGGTACACATAAAACATTGGTAAACTTGGTGCTTAAACAGTTGATATTCACACTACCCTTTCCAGCTGATTCATGCACTGTTCCATCAGCTAGTACTACATTTACAGATTTACAAGGCTGCTTTTCTACAAGGGTTTGTGCAGACTTAACAAAAATGTTTGTCGCTGCCGAGTCTAAAATCCAGTCTTGTCCAACGTCGTGACTGGTGCCTCAAACTGCTGCAGAAACATACTGGACTCGACTCTTCCTGTCTCCTCACTTCCCAGCAAACGCAGGCCGCCCTTTTCTTGTGTTTTCTCCCACAGACACAGTGCACTGACGTACTAAATGCTTGGTTGACCCACAACGATAGCATCTTCTGACTGTGAAAGCTGCTTCCTCTCTGTGGTCTACAACCTCTTTGGGTTGCTGCTCCTCATCAGTTGCATATCTTTTACTGGACTGCCTCCCATTTCTGGAGTTACGGTGAGGGGTTGTGGCCTTCCTCTCATGGCGTCTTTCCTCCTCATCAAGCAAACGCCCAGTTAAGAAATGCATTGTTAATTGGCTTTCTGGAATTGCCTCCAGAGTCATCACTAAATTGTCCCATGGCTCAGGAAGTGAAGACGGCACTTTCTCTGTTCAGAAAAATGTTCCCCAAGTTCATTTAACTGTGAAAATAAATCACACATTCTTTGAGGGTGTGTTGAAACACATTCACCCTCACTTAGTCTGGCTCGGTACAGAACTCTCATTAGAGTAATTTTGCTACCAGCAGTGTCTCTAATGTGTATCGCTCTCAGTGCTTGCTTCAAGGTCTCGCACATGAGATAACTGAGACTTCTCTAAACTCAAAATTAAATTGGCATAGGCTTTGTCCTCCAGCCTTTGGTCTGCTGCATCTACTTCTTCATCCTCCTCTTTTACAGGAGGGTTAACAATAACAGTCCAACATTGTTCTTTCTTTAAAAACGCCTGCATCTGTAAACTCCATGACATATAATTGGACTCTCCCAGTTTCTCTACTGGAAAATAGGAAGTTCTCCCTTGAGCTCCAGCTCCAAGTCCAGCCATGGTTCCACCCAGCTTTCAGCTTTTCAACTCAGTCCTTACTCACACGTGGCTTGAAGAAATGTTCGGCTCCTGGTCTCAAACAGACACTCCCTGCCGATGCCTTCACACAGCCAGCTGCTTGAGAAATGCTGAGTTGCTTCCAGTCTCTGGGTTCTTTTCACTCTCTGTTTCTGCCCACTCAGGACTGGGTACTGGGCCCATAAGCTGTTGCAGGGGGATTTCCAGCCGGTGGCAGAGGACAGAGTGACTCCAGGAGACATAGGTGTAAAAACCCAAACTAAAGCGAAGAGTTTATTACAAAACAATAAACACAAACTCTGGTGGGTGTTATTCCTGCAGGCAGGCTACAAAACTCAGCTTTTTTCTTTTATAGCAACGGCCAGCTGCAGCCAATTAATCCCAGAAACTTCTTAAAGGTATACACACATGTTCCTGTGCCAAATGTCCCCTAACAAAAACATGCTGATTCCCAGACCATCCGTGGGCTGGATTTAGAAGGCAATTGGGCCAGATCCAGCCCCTGGGCCTTAGTTTGCCTACTCATGAGCCAGAGGAACCTCCACCAGGAACCAATAAATGAACATTTTATATCTAATGATGCTGAGAATAATTAAACTGAAAGTACACAGAAAAAGCAGATAAGAGATAATGAACTGATTAACCTCCTGGTTTTAAGCACGACAACGTTCAAGTAAGTAACAGTAGCTTTCTATATGAGGTGAGACAGAGCCACTGTACCATTGGCAGCCTGCCATTTTCTTAATACTCAAATGAAACATCTCACACTGCTCTCATTATGGGATGTTGTTTTGGAGGCTAGAAGGCTCCCTCTAAGAAGCCTGCATATGGTTATTTATTGGTGCATTCACATCTAACCCTACTGAGCTCAGAGTGGCATTTTATTTTCATTACACCCATCCAGGAAGCAGGTTTATATGATATAGGGTGGCTAAAGATGGACATTAACCAAGTCAGTGTGGTAGTGAAGGTAGTGAGATGGGGAACCTTTGGCTCTCCAGATAGTGTTGGACTACAATTGCCATTATGTTGACCATTGGTCATACTGGGTGGGCACTGCAGGGCTACAGGTTCTCCATCCTTGTTATACTGAATCAAAATATGAACTTGAGCGGCTTGCATTGTCCGCCACCCTCCACTAGGACTCAAAGAGCACACAAACAAGCTTAAGAAGGACCTGATTTTCCAGTCAGTGGAAGCTAAATTGGTACAGTGCTGATTGGTTGGCCCCTTGTGTCAATCATGAAGTTACCTTGCCTCATTCTCAGAGTTGGACTCTGCTCAGTGCTAATTGGCTAGTCCTTGTGTCAATTATTATGTGGGCTGTTCACAGTGCTATCTGGCTGGTCCTTGTATCAACTGTAAAGCTACCTCTCCTTCTCAGAGCAGGGCTATGCATAACACTGATTGGTTAGCCATTATGTCAGTCTTAAAGCCAACATCCATCCTTGTCAGAGCACTTTTCCAAGTGTTACAAAATAGAGAAGGGAAGGCTTCCTACTTCCTGTGCACCAGGGGATGGGTGCCTCTTCCAACACTGTGGAGAGAGACAGATGGAGATAATCAGAAAATGATGGGGGAATTGCATTTTCTGAATTCCTCTTCGGTTGAAAGAGGAACCTGGTTCTCACCTATAGTTTGCCTGGTGGTCTGGCACTCGCTTGCTCCCCTATGGAATGTGAGGGCAGGCAAAGGCACTGAGTGCATGGAGCACTCTGGCTGCCGCGACCTCTCGATCACGTTTTTGGAAGCACAGGTTATTCTGATAATTGGGTTTTTTTAATTGGGCACTGTGGTCTAAACCACAGAGCCTAGGGCTTGATGATCAGAAGGTTGGCAGTTCAAATCCCCGCAACGGGGTGAGCTCCCATTATTCGGTCCCTGGTCCTGCCAACCTAGCAGTTTGAAAGCACATCAAAGTGCAAGTTGATAAATAGGTACCGTTCTGGCAGGAAGGTAAATGGTGTTTCCATGCGCTGCTCTGGTTCACCAGAAGTGGCTTAGTCATGCTTGGGCACATGACCCGGAAGCTGTACGCTGGCTCCCTTGGCCAATAAAGCGAGATGAGTGCTGCAACCCCAGAGTCGTCTGCGACTGGACTTAACAGTCAGGGGTCCCTTTACCTTTACCTTTACAGGTGTGTGCTGGAGACAGTGAGATAAGAAACTGCAAAAATGAACCAAGCCACAAGGATTAAAAAAGTTTGGATTGAGAGGGGTTTTCATTCAGTGAACGAGACGATGGGAGGAGGGGAGCCTACAGTTTGCTTATATCAAAGATGTTCTCTACATTTATGATACAGCAACTCTCCCTGGAATACAAGTTATTTTAAAAAATATCTATACAAGTGAGGAAGGAAGAAATTGGAATATAATATGGAATTTAACAAAACTGGAACTATGTGTGTGAGAGAAAGGAACTGAGAGGGAAGGGGGGGGGGACGACACTACGCTTTGAAAATATGGAGTAAGATCCTCCCTAACCTCCATTATCCACAAAGGAATGTGTTTGAGATAAGGACAATTGGCCATAAATCAGCAAGAAATGTGTCTATCAGCTGCAGGAATAGAAGCTTTTGGATTAACTATTTGCAATCTGAATTCAGACCATTCTTCTTATGCTGGAAGTATGGCGAAGATGGCTTGTTTATTAGAAGCCAAATCATGGGACGAAGTGATGCAGTGACATTTGGAAACTGCGAGATAACTGCTTTTCCTGGGGCATGACGGGAACCATCAACAGTTGTAGGAATGAAGAATATAACACAATGGATGGGAAAACATCAAGGGGGGCGGGAACTGTCACACACAGAAAAGAATAAGGATTACATTTAGAGTTCCTCACCTGAAACTTTATAAATTACTTATTATACCAACATGAATGAAATCATTGCAGCTGTTATATAAAGGATTATTATATCTGAATGGAATGGAATGAAAATTATTAAGATTTTGGAACCCCACAAAAATGCATAATAAGTACAGTGGTACCTCAGGTTACATACGCTCCAGGTTACAGACTCCGCTAACCCAGTAATAGTACCTCAGATTAAGAACTTTGCTTCAGGATGAGAACAGAAATCGTGCTCTGGTGGCATGGCAACAGCAGGAGGCCCCATTAGCTAAAGTGGTGCTTCAGGTTAAGAACAGTTTCAGGTTAAGAACGCACCCCTGGAACGAATTAAGTAATCAAATCTAGCATGCAGGGAGGCCAGTTTGATTAACTTATAATTTGACATTGGACTAATTGGCATTAATAATTGCATCAACTGGATAAAATTGGTACTGTTATAATGTGGCTGATATTGGAACAATATTGGAAAATCAATAAAAACATATTTTAGAAAATGAAATAGAGAAGGGAAGCTTTCTTTAAATGTGCTAAACAAATGGAAAGTGATATGATACAGGTTTTTGGGGAAGAAAAAGTAAAGCCTGAAACACAGGGACACCAGCACAGGCATGAACAGAGACCTCACGCCCAGCCTTCCAGAAGCAGCTCCTGTTTGCTTACCCATTTCAGAGAACAGCCACGCTTGCCACATGGAAGTTGTGCCCACCCCATTTCCTAAGGGCGTGTGTTGCTTGTTGGATCAACCACACCTGGAATACTGTGTCCAGTATTTAAGAAGGATATTGAGAAGCTGGAATGTGCCCAGAGAGCAAGTTGATTAAGCCTTATGAAGAACACTTGTAGGAGCTGGGTGTGTTTAGCCTAGGAAAGAGGAGACTGTGAGGAGATATGGTAAGTGGAGGTTGGGTGGCCATCTGTCATGTATAATCTAGTTGAGATTCCTGCACTACACAGGGTTGGACTAGATGATCCTTAGGGACCCCTTCCAAATATACAATTGTATGATACTGTGATTCTATGATTCTAATAATCTGCTTTTGATCAATTTAATTCCACTGATCCTTTTAAGCAGTGCTGTTGCCTTAATCATTTTATCTTCTGCTTGTAGCATTTTGGGCAGCCTCATGTTGGCCATTCATTATCAGACCACCTTAAGGTGCTTTTTTTTAAAAAAAGCTATATATATATATATATATATATATATATATATATATATATATCTGACCAGATTGGGACACTTGATTCTGGAGGGAGAGAGTCAAAATGCAATACTACATAGGTCTACTGTGCTCAATAGGACTTGCTCCTGGGTAAGAGTGCATAGAACTGCAGCCTTAAACAAATGCACAGCTTCTCTCTCCCCCCACCACTGAAATTAGTGAGACTTAAGAACATAAGAATCTGCAAGATCAGGCCAGTGAAGCACCCTGTTCTCACAATGGCCAACCAGATGCCTGTGGGAAACCCACAAGCAGGACTTGACCACAAGAGCACTTTCCCCTCCATGGATTCCAGACATTCAGACGCATTAGAGCTTCTGACCATTGAGGCTGAGCCATCGTGACTCCTAGCTATAGACAGCCTTGTCCTCTATGAATTTGCCCAGTCCTCTTTCAAAGCCTCTCAAGTTGTTGGCCATCAGTGCCTCCTGTAGGTGTGAGTTCCATAGTTTATCTATGTGCTATGTTTCTTTTATCTGTACTGAATCTTCCAGCATTTAGCTTCATTGGATGGCCATGTGTTCTAGTGTTCTGAATGAGGGAGAAAAACTTTTCTCCATCCACCTTCTCCATGCAATTAATAATTTTATAACTTCTCTTATGTCAGCTCTCACTTGCCTTCTCTGAAAAGTTCCCAGTGCTGCAGCCTTGCCTCAATGGGAAGTTGCTCCATTGCCTCAATCACTGAGCTTGCCCTCTTCTGAAACTTTTTCAACTCTACACTATACCAATGTGTACCAATGATTTTTATAATGGCACTACCATATTTGCAGTTTTGTTTTCAATTCCAAACCTTGAATTTAATTACCCCTCAAAAAGCAAATATTAGCAAGATGCTTCTATTTATTGCTCAGAAATATAGAAACCCCTCCCCTGTTCATTTTATTCTGATTTAAGTGAAGGATGAAATAGCAATGTATGAGAATTTCGCTGGAAAAGGCCACACTGTTTAATGCTTAAACACCTCTTTCTTGCCCAGAGTTCATTTTATTGTCCATGCAAGAATGCTGGCACTCAACTCTGTTAGACAGAATTTATGGCCTCCCATGCCTGACTGGCCACAATGAACATCCCTTCATTAATTATTTGGTCTTAACCTATTACTGCAATTAACTGTGCAACAATTTAACCTGCAAGTTGGAGGGTCATTACTTGGTCAATGACTGATGGAGGAGAAAGGGTTAGCATTGCTTCAGGAAGGGCTGGAAGAAAGCAGAAAATAAAAGTAGAGTAAATTAAAAGCTGCTCTCATCAGCTAAATGGGTTCACTGATAATTTCACAGCAGTTCCCTTGCATCCATAATTCTTCTTCCTTGATTTATGGCATGCATTAGCCAAAGACGACAGTTTTCATCCTATGGGCAAACAAACAAATAAGAGCAGGGAGCCAAGAAGTCATAAAGAAGCTTCCTCAAACTGAACCAGAGCACTGAATCCATCGTGCACACATTGTCTGCTTTGAGAGCCAGGAATGTTCTTAGGCTCCAACTCCCATCAGCTCCAGACAGCATAGCCAATGTCCAGGCATGATAGGAGCTGGTGTCTAATAAAATCTGGAGGGCTACAAGTTCCCAAGTGTTTCCCCCTCAAATGACGGTTCTTCTCCAGAAATGCAGGGCCAAGATCACCCCCTTGCCCTGTGCATTACTATTTAAACTTTCAGTAGGGTTCTGATCAATTCTGGAGCTATACTCTAGGCCAGGGGTAGCCAATGTAGCATCTCCCAATGTTGTTGGACTAGAACTCTCATCGTCCCCAACCAGCATGGCAAATGATCAGGTATTATGAGAGTTGTAGTTCAAAAACATCTGGACAGACCACATTAGCTCCCCCTGCTCTTGGCTCTTTGTTCAATTGCATGTTAGCCTCAGTCCGTGGTCCTGAAATTATATTTGCCACTTGAGACTTCTGACTGATGATGTAGACTCATTGCTACTTCTTGTCTGTTTGATAGGGATGGAGGAAAATGTCATTCAATCCACTCTTGTCCAGGGGGAAGCAGCATGTAGCCTTCCAAATTTCATACAATCATAGAGTTGGAAGGGATCCCTGCAATGCAGGAATCTTTTGCCCAACCTGGAGCTCAAACCCATGATCCTGAGAGAGTAAGAGGCCTATGCTCTGCCAACTGAGCTATTCAGGCATTTGGACTATAACCTCCATCCGGTCCAGGCAGCATAGCTGATCGTCTAGGATAATGGAAGCTGGAGTCCAGGATCATCTGAAGGGCTATAGGTTCCCCACCCATGTGCTAAGGTTTCAGGATGAGGTCTTTGTCAGCTCAGCCTGGTGATGATCAGTAGATGTGGCCTGGGACTGGGAGGGAGGAGAGTTAGAGTTGAAGTTATTGTGGTTGGGAATACAAAAACCAGTGAGTTTATATTCAGGGCTTTTTTTCTAGCTGGAACTCACCAGAACTCAGTTCCAGCACCTCTCAGGTGGGTGCCATTGCCATTCTAAGAGAATGAGGGAGGCATTCCACCACCTCTTTTTCCCCCTAGAAAAATAGTAATGTATATATTGAACTATCTACAGAATTTGTATATTGCACAACACACAAACAGTGCCCTATATGTATACATTGCATGTGCCTGATATGTGATCCAACAACTGTAATTGTTCATTTTAAGAAATGTAGATTTTAACATAACCAAACGAGTCCAGCTGATGTTGGAGGCTGCTTTTTATTGAGTTAGACCCCTTGGTCCATTATTATCTATATGGAGGCTCTCCACAATTTCACACAGAGATTATTTCCCCATCTGGAGATTCCAGGGATTGAACCTGGGACCTTCTGCATGCCAAGCAGATGTTCAACCACTGAGCTATAACACATCTCCAATGAAATGTGCAGATTAGCCCACATCAAGATGTTTAGAACATTCCATCCCTATCTGTACCATATACTTTTTTCTAATGGTGTCACCTGGGTATTTGCAACTCTGCCTTGCAGGTAGATTGGTGGGTGATACATGAAGTGAGACCTGTTCTTGAGCTTATAAATTCACTGTGTTATTCTGAATGAATACTTCTTTACACAAAGCAATTTATCCTCCATTTTTAGCTTCACCCACCTCCTTGTTTACCATGTGTGCCTGCAGGGAATTCTGAATAAAGCATCCACAATAGATTGCCAAACCACAACAGAACAGCCGTTTTGACACCAGCATGGTGTGTGTGTGCTGCAGTATGTGCTCACTACAGGCCATTTTTATAGAAGTTGTATCTGTAGACTCTGTAGCATGAGGAGCTAGTCCTGTATAGCAGATCCCTCCCTTTCCCGTGTCACCTTGTATTGAACTCCACATTCTGTTTCCTCACAAAGTCTTTAATTGACTCATCTTGTTCTTCATCAGAACCTTTCCAAAGAAGATTATTTGAGCGTTTATCTACCTTTGCAGGGAAGTATTTTTTGCACACATTATGTGGCAGGAGAATTGCAATTCAGAGAAATGCAAATTTCAAAGGATGGCTGCATTTCAGTTCACATGTTCTTTTGGTATTGAAACTGTTGCTGATGTTCTATGGCAAAGGGATAACACATGGTTTGGCCTTTGGAAGATGATTTCCTGAGGCACTGTGGTCTTTCTGCTCATTAAGATGTTGTATGCAGCTGTGGGCCCCCCTCCCGCTGGCAACAACAACAACAACCCCCCATTGGGATTATTCACCCTTCAATAGTCATCTTATTTGTTGCCAATATGAAGACTGATATTTTTGCAAAAGGAGAATCCATCCTGTTCATTGTCTGGCAGGCAGCAGCATTATTGGTTGCACTTCGGCCTGCTATGCTATTTTTATGTCTGGGTAACAAGGGGCTGGAAGATTCATTTTGAGGGAAGGGAATCTTTGGTGCAGTAATCCTAGCGGGAGCTATTATGCCCAAGAATGCTCTCTTGAAGCCTTTTTACCTTGTCCCGTCTCCCTTTGCGCGTTGCCCCACGTGGAATGAGAAAGGAGAGTAATGAACACCAGGGTGTGGTTCATGGAGAAAGGATTTATTCTGTTCTGCGCAGAGGCAACCAGCGAAATCGCTTCCAAAGGCTGGCGGCACTTACAGCAAGCAAGCTAGCATCTTTTATACCCTTCACATCACCCCATTCCCCTCATTCCCTTATTTGGCTCATCTAGTGCCCTCTTGGCAGTTTATCATTGGCTCCGGTTTTCTGCATAAGCTGCTTCCTTATGTGGCTATATGGTATGGCTACGTGTTCCTCTTTACACGTGTTTTTCTACATCCTTACAGCGTGTGCTCATGACACAACTCTGTTGCAATTGTGACACAACTCTGTCCTCCTATTTCTCTTAGACACCTTTGTAATTTTCCTTTTACACCGTTATCTCCTTCACTCTTACACATCCCGAATTTTAAAAGTCATGAAATGCACAAGGGAGAGAGTGAGCAGCAACTGCCTGGAGTTGCTTCTTTGTCACTGATGCTGCTCAGTTGTGAGCTCTGCCAAACTGCACAAATTAGTGATTCAGGAACAAGAGTAAGGTACATGGTTCTCCACTCCCATTTTTCTTGATGCCTTGTCATGTCATTTGAGTCATGGGGCTCTTAAGAGCTCATGTAAACTCAGGATAACTCCCTGAGAGAAGAAAAAACAATAATCTAGGCACTTGAGTCTTCATTCTTTCAGTTAGGCAGACAGACAGTCATTTGATTTATATCCCAGTCATTGGCTGGACCAGAGCCCCCAAAGCAATGTACAACAGTCATTTTTAAAATGCAGTGATTAAGCTACAAATCTTTCATTTTAAAAATTAAAGCCATGTAAGGGATGGGCCCACAAGAAAATGCATTGGGGTGGGGAGAGTCGAGAGCCTTTGAAAAACAGAATGATAAAAGACAAAGAAGAAGAAGAAAGAAATGAAAGTTAATGGCTTTCCACACTTGTGTTATTTATTTTATTTGTCTCTCACCTTTTTCTCCAAGGAGCGTTTCATGGTTCTCTCCCTCATTTAATCCCCACAACAACCCTGTGAGGTAGGTTACACTGAGAGAGGCAGTGATGGGCCAAAGGTCACCGCAGTGAGCGTCATGGCTGAGTGGGGATTTCAGTGGTGCATGTGGATTTGCCTCATGCCCCCCCCCCCTTGGGGAAAGAGACCTCAAGGTGGTCTTTTTCTTTGGGACAGGGCCTGAAACCAGGTGGGCCTGAGAGACCAGTGGGAGTGTGCAGGCTAGTCTGGTATTTTTTGGTGCTGAGTAGAAACGGGGGTGGGGAGCTCCTAATTGGCACTTGGGACTTCCTGCTTTTGCCTGTTTCACACTGTTCAGTTTGTGCTGATTTGGCATTCTTTGCCTTTTTTGGCATTCAAGTGAGGAAAGGTGAGCCCTTAATTCACAGCTCCCCTGAGACATGATGGGCAGAGTAAGGGGTACTCCTGTGTCATCACCCACAGGTGGAGGCTTGCAGGTACTTGGTCTGCACATCATGGTGAACCCTGGACAGCAGGGAGACACTTTCCCCACCCTTGGCTGACGAGCAAATAACCAGCTGGCTTACAAACCCAGCTTCCCTCTTATGTCATCATTGATTCCTCCTGTACTTAGTTATTTGGCTGATTGATAGAGTCTCTGATTCATTATATTTCAACCTAATAAGTTGTCTTAAGTCTTCTTCCTGGGAAAATGGAGGACCTTTTAATTCTTTGGAACATGAATGGAGAAGGAAAAGAGCAGCAGGAGGGCCAGCTCTGAGTTGATCCACAGGCAGGTATGGGATGGTGTCCTCACCTCCTCGCCTGCCCTCCTCTCCTGTTTCCATCAGAGGGCAAGTAGTACGTGGGGAAAAAGGAAAAACAAAATGAATCCCATATAACACATTTTAAAACAAAGCAGCATTCTTGTAAATAAAAACACTACAGGCAGCCGGCAGACAGGTCAGACAGCACAAAACCTGGACAAATAAGTGAGTTTTGACCTGGCACCAACATCACAAACATTATCCAGTGGATGAGAAGTCTCTCTCCCTTGTGGCCACATCACAAACTTCACCCAGTGACGGGGCAAGACCCACATGGTGGATCTGAAGACATGGGCAGGCTAGCGTTCTGAGAGGTGCTCCTTCAGCTATTTGAGTCCCACTTCACTTACTTACCAGCCCTTCAAGCACAAGGCTCCAGGGCAGGTATAAAAATACACTCACCCTGCCCATCACTATATCTCTGCTTCTGCCAGGAGCTGGAGTCAGGTATAGGTCAGTAATGAAAAGCATGGTGTATGTGAAGGTAGCTCTTTATTCAAAGGAACCAAAACAATGCAGGTCTAGTGACCCCAGCAGCTCTTCCCGGTAGGTCTTGCCTCAACAAAGCAGTGGTGAGGACTGAAGTCCCCACCTTCCCACCACTTTCTAAGGCTTCTGCTCTCCAGGGTCTTTCCCAAGCATTCACAAACTGTGTCTGTGCACAACCAATCTCTGTTCTGGGAGAGCAGGGGGAAGGGGAGCTGGTTGTAGCATGAGGGGGAGAGTCCCTGGATACTTCAGCAGGCTGTCTCAGCTCTACTTCTTGGCCATTCTCCTCTCCAGCCTTGGAGTATGAACTGCTGTCTGTCACAGCCTCTTCCTGCTCCATAAACCCTGTTACCTCTTCTGCTTCAAACACCTTCTCCTCCCAGTCTGCTCCTTCTTCTCCCTCTGACCACTTATCATCATCCCACCACCACTTCTTCCCCTAGGGGTTCCCTACCTGGTGCCTCCAGCCAGTCCAGGACATCAGCTCTACTCTATCTCTCCTAGGTGTCAAAGGCCAGGTTAAAGAGGTATGTCTTCAAAGTATGAGCAAAGCAATACAATGAAGAAGCCAGATGCACCTCAATGAGGAGGAGATTCCACAGCTTAGGGGCTGCCACAGAGAATGCCCTGTCCTTAACTGCCACCCACAGACTTTTGAGGGTGGTGAAATGACCAGGAGGGCCTTCTCAACTGATCTTGACACACTCTCAAACCAAGATGTTCTCCTCTAAGCCCACATCCCCAGCACATTCACACTCCTCTCTCAGTGACATCTATGCTGGCTTGCTCATGTCCACAGAATGGAAGATGGCAGGATCCCCAAGAACATGCTCTATGGGGAGCTGGCTTTAGGCACCAAGCCCATTGACAGACCACCTCTGCATTATAAAAAAAGTCTGCAAATGAGATATGACAGCTGGCAACATTAACACTGCCACGTGGGAATGCCTAGCAGAAGACGCAGTGCCTCAGTCAGGTCATGTATCTACAGCAGTGACCAGAGATGGAATGACTAGTGGGAGGAGCACAGAAAGAAGAAATGCCACAGCACAACTGCATCAGCACAACCGGATGCCTTCACCTGCCCCAGCTGCCAGAAAACATCTCTCCCGTATCAGTCTCTACAGCCCCAGCAGGTTCTGTAACTCTCCAATAGTTTGACTTCACCCCCAAAGCCACACTCTTCCATTGTCTCCCAAGACAGATCGATGCCAGCCAACTCCTGCCCCCCCAACCATTGGCAGATTGTCTGATGTTCATGGAAACTGGAGTCCAAGAACATCTGGAGGGCTGCTCACCCCCCCTCCCATTCTGCTTTAAAGTTAGCACTGGCACCTTGAATTGGTTTCAGAAGCACCTGGGCAGCCAACGTGGAGCTTTTCTGAGGATGTCATTAACCAGGCAGGTGTTCAAGGCTTAATGGATTCATCCCCTTGGAAAGCAGGGTTTTCATTTATTCCATTTTTTTACTCCCTTCAATAGCCATTTGCTTGTCTGATGAATTACACACATTTCTGTATGCATGGAAAGTAATAATGTTGCCATTAACATGGATGAGGTATGGTTGTGAATCGCTGTGGTAACAAGCCACACCTTTAGGAAGCCATTATGAACAAAGCCTTCAAGGAAACAGAACACAGATAAAGAGTGATGGATTGTTTTCCTCAGGCATCAATGGGAGTCTTGGTGGTAAAGAAAGTCTATTTTCACCAAGGTTCTTAAATAACCATTTGGCTGAAAGGCAGTGCTTATTTGTGACAGATGGACTGTGGGTACAGCTGCTGTTAACCTTCGTGGACAAAATATCCACCCAAGAGGACACCTGAGCTGTGAGGCACAAATGCCAAATTGACCTGCAAAACCAAATCCAGAGGCTAATTTTCTTGGTCTGCTGCCCATATGGAACCTCTGTATTTTTATTCATTGTTAAGCGGGGCGGGGTGGGTGGGTGAGATCCAGCTATACATAGTTATGCATGGGCAGATGCTGGACCCAGCTGTGGATGGGTCAGTCGGTATTCACTTGTTGCCATCACTCCTCTGTAACATAGATTTCTCCGTCTTAATTATGATGGGTCTAGATCAGCTCTTCTTTTTGTCAGGCCTCCGTCTTCACTTGGTCTCCCCACATGTAGGGCTGGTGACAGCAAAAGCCTCAGAGGATGACCTGTTTGCTCTCATTCTAGTTTGGGGCTAGTCCTGAGAGGCAGGTGGTAAGACTGGAGTTGAACCAAAAGTTCTCCTATGAGATTTTTTGTATCTCATGGGATGAGATACATCAACATATATTTCAGCCTCTCCCTCCCACCGTCTAAGACCACCCCCCTTTTTATAAAGAGTTCTTGAGGATTTTGATCTTCTGATTCTGCTATGAACTGACTCTTTCCACACATTTTAAAAATGTGCAGTTTAAATGTATTTAGAAATTTACCTACTTAAATAAATTGTGCAGTTGTTTTTTATAAATCTTATTAATACAGAAATGTAGTGGAATGGAATTATAAGTGGACACATGTGGAAGTGATCCTTATTTCTTAGCAATGTCAAGTGTATACCTGGCAAGGGTGTGTGGCCAGTAGACACAGCAGCATTAGCGTACAGGATGGGTGAGCACCACCAGTCCCTCTCATGTCTTCACTTAACACATGTAAACATCCCTAATTTCTCCTGGGCTTTGTGGATTCAGCTGGTGGGGAGCTAAATTGTTCAATGTCTGAAAGCAACTCTCAGCCTAGGATAGGGGTAGCCAACATGGCACTCTCCAGATGTTTTTGGACTCCAACGTGCAGCAGCCTCAGCCAACATGGCTAACAGTCAAGGATGATGGGAACTGTACTCCAGTAACAGCCGGAGCGCAGCCTGCTGGCTGCTTCTGGTCTCCAAGTTCACCTGATGACTTCTCCAGAGAAGGGTTGGGCAGGAGGCAGAGTGGAATCTCTGGGTGCTTTACAGTTGATCAAGGAGTGTTTCTGGACTTCCAAATTGTTTAACAATCATATGACTTTTGCCACTGCAATTAAGCAGCTGAAATGAAGAATGCTAACCAGGAATGGGTTTTCTGTGCACAAGGACTGTGGCCCCAGTTAAGGTCTGGCACGGCAGACAATAACTTAGGTTCAGAATGTGCGCAAAGGAACCCAGTTCATTCATTCTAGCTGTGTGCTTTTTGCACCTCCAGTAGATCTATTAAAAAACCCCAGAGTTGATCTGAAAAGCCTGAACCCATCCCTGCTCTAGAGGATTTGGTTGAGCTGCCACACAGGATAACCCATAAGCAATAAATAAGCCTGATGCCCTGTATCAACTGTATCAACTAGAATGATAATTCACATTAGTCAGTGACCTATTTCTGAAAGTGCTTGATGCAAGGTATTATGAAGGAAGTAGATGCCTTTCAAGCAGGATCCTTTGGTTTTGAGCAGGCAGCTATTTGAGATTCATAGCAGAGGAAAGCTATTTCAATAACTCTTCATAACAGCTTTTTAAAAATAAAAATAAAAAGAACAACAACCAACATTGATTTGTTCCTTTCCTTTCCTTTGGCAGGATGAAAAGAACCAAGTTTTAACCACCAACATTTGGCTACACATGGTGAGTGTTAAAGTTTAGAAGTTTCCTTTAAGAGGGTGATTTTATCAGTAACTTTGGAAGTTCTCATATGCCAAGATCTAGCTCCAGATTGTCTACACTGGCTAGCAGTTGCTCTCTGGGACTTCAAGCAGGGGACACCCCAGTCCTTCCCAGAGATGCTGGGGATTAAACCTGGGACCTTCTGCATGCAAAGCAGAGGCTCTATCATGGAGCTACAGCTCCTCCCTTTAAAAGAAACATGTGGGCACCATGGAAAGTGAAACTGCAGAGACCCAGAAATCAAGCCAGACCGATGGTCCATCTAGCTCAGTATCATCCACACTGACCTGCAGCAGCTCTCCAGTTTTCCAGACAGGAGTGTTTCCTCAGTCCTACATAGAGATGCTGGGGATTGAACCTGGGACCTTCTGCATGCAAAGCAGATGTTCTACAGTAAAAACAGCAAAAAGACCTTAAAGGCTAACAGAATATGACAAGCCCAATATTTGCTCCTTGTGATTGGTTTAGTGAATGAATTCATTTAATGAAATATTGATTCTTTTCCATTGTAAGACATTAACTGCTACTGCATGCCAGCTGTCAAATATGGTCAGACAAGCTCAGTGTGTCAGTAAGTCAGGTGTCCACTCTTGTGAAATCCCAAATACTATGGTAGGCCAGCTATCAGATGTTGTCCCAAATGGACAGCATTAACCTTCACCTTCCTCTGGTGGCGCCACAACTACGATGTGTAACGGAAGGTGAGAGGCGGGGGGGGGGTTGCGCCAAATGTTGGTGTTGTACAGAGCACCACTGAAATTTGAAACCCCAAGGTCTGCCACTGACATGGATAGTACACACATCAAATGAGCAAACATCCCTTAATCAAAAGTGAGGAGTGCTCACAAGGACTCCTGAAGTCGTCTGAATCTGGAAGTTAACTTCATAAATTTCTACTCTCTTTTCCCATCCCTCCACTTTTTTCACTGCATTCATTTTCCTTCTGAAATATACTTGGGGTTGAGTGTTGATTTCATGCTCTTTATTTCAGCTCATGGTCATCAGTGAGTGAATGAGTTCCCCCCCAAAACCTCTGGCTATATATACATTATTTACACAATGGGTCCCGCATGATTGGCTGATTCAATTCCCCTCCTGGAGCCTGATTGGGCTGCTCCTGCAGCCCAGTCAGGTTGCTGATTGACTTCCTCCTGGACTCGGATTGGGCAGCTCCTGCAGACCAATCACGTTGCTGCCTTCTAGGATCTTACCTGCCTATTGTTCTAGGATCCAAGCTCAGTACATAACACCTTCAGTATCAACCATCAGTTACATCAAAGAGCTCTTTGCTCACAACTGACTGTATTTCAGAAGTTGCACGGTGCTTTGAGCAGCAGGACACAGTGACATAATGGTGTTACTATAAATTGACATAAAGTGTATTTACACAACTCCATTTTAAACAATTTGAGGGGATGGTTACAGGATGCAGAACAGGGGACACTGCGGAAGATAAAGAACTATTCAACTGGAAATGCCAAAAAATGGGAATTATTTTCATATGTGGTGGAAACACCAGTATATTTTAAAAATGGGAAAAAGTTGATAGTTTAATAAGAGACCAGCTACATACATGCAAGGTTCCTCCCCTTTCTTTTTACAGTCCTCCCCAGTTCCAAGTACGGTTTTTGCTGCCCATTTTGTGCTGGCACTCACAGCACTAGTAGAAAATAAAATTAACCTGTGTGTGTTTGCTTATTATTCTTAATTTTCCAGTACTGGACAGACTACTATTTACAGTGGAATATGTCAGAATATCCTGGAGTCAAGAACGTCCGTTTTCCTGATGGCCAGATATGGAAGCCAGATATCCTTCTATATAACAGGTAGGCTTACATGGTGCAAAAGCTGGGAATTGTTGTTGTTGTTATACATAGTTTTCATACCCTGCTCTTACTCTAAGATAGGAACACAGGATAGCTGATGACATAGAATATGCAACAGAGTACAAAAAATATACAATAAAATCAGTCTCAAATCCATGATCAAAGACACTTTAAGCACAAATCTGCAGCATCAAGTAATAAGTACCATCTCTTTATGTTCTACTGAGCTGAATACAGCTTCTGGGAGCTCACAAACAGGACTTGTAAGAAGGGCATTTGCAAGGGCGTTTTGAGAAGGAGGCCACACTGTGTGTACAGGGCCAAGAAACATGGATGGTGAGAGAGCTGTTGCAGTGACCTACCACACCTGTGCCATTTCTGCTGGCGAAAGTGCAAAACTATACCTGCAGCAAGTGCAAGCTGGTTGCCTTGCTGGAAGAGAAAGTACAGCAACCTGAGGTCTGCCTATCCACACTTCGAGCTACTGGGCAAGATGAAGAAATTATCATGATACCAGAGTGGACTCTCTTGGGACAGAGATGCAGGGGGGATGCCTCTAGGGAGGAGGGCACTCACTCCATGCAGGAGACAAATCCCTGGAAGAATGTGACACACAGAAGCGGGACTGTCAGGAGCCATGCTGTGTCACTGTAGTTTCAAAACTGATTTCACCTCAGACGCCTTGCTGAGGAACAAGGACAGCAGTTAGTTCGGTATTTTTATTTATTTACTTGATGGGGGGGGCAGCTGCCTCCTGGCTTTATCCATACTTCCAGGTGATGTTGTCAGAAAAGATTTGGCTTCTTGGACCATGGTCCCAATTCCATGAGAAACAACTTCTGGCAAGATATAGGTTGTATCTCACAATGGTTGGCAAGAATGTGTTTGCTAAGACTCTTGTGAACCTGATCAGGAGAGTGTTAAACTAAATCCTGAGGAGGATTACAGATAAAAGGGGAATACCTGGTACCGGGAATAATAGCTTCTTTGATGCACAGGAAAGTGAGGTGGTGCTGCTGAAACCTGCTAAAGGGGAGGAAACTGCAAGAAGGAGGCAGCTGGAGGGAACAACTCATGGTTTCAGTTGTCTCTACACAAATGCACATAGTATGGGAAACAAGCATTTGCGCTCTTATTACAGGATGGCAAATATGACCTGGAGGCATTGCTGAAACCTGGTGGGATGAGACTCGTGACTGAAATGTAGGAATTGAGGGGTATAATCTGTTCAAAAGAAATCAACCAAACAGGAAGGGAGAAGCAGCAGCATTATATGTAAGGGATGTGTACGCTTGTGAAGAAATCCCATACCTGCAGCATGGAAGGCAGGTAGAGAGTGTATGGGTAAAAATTATGTTATATCATGTTGTTATTATTTATTCTTTGTAAGCCATTTAGGGATTCACTTGAATGAAAAATGGCATAGAAATCTAATAAATCAAATCAAATAAATAATCAAAATGGTGTGCTTATGGGGGTGTGTGTGTCTGCTGTAGACCTCCAAGCCAGACTGAAGTGCTATGTCCAAGCAATTTTTTATCCCTGTGATTTCCCTAGGAAAACCCTCATTTTCTCAGTAAATTAGTGGAAACAGCAATCTATGGAAAACCTGGTTGCCCTTTGCTCTGATTCAGTGGTAAAACAGGGGCTTTCCCAGGGAAAGCACCAGGATAAAAAGCAACAATGCTTGGACAAGGAGTTTTAAAGCCGAGACCTGTGTGGCAGTCTGGAAGAGTCCTAAGTGTGCTCTTTCAACCTAGCACAGCAAATCCACTTTGGTTTTGAAAGTGATGAGTAAATGCATTGAAAAGTGTGGGATGAATGAATGATGAACCCAGATGAATACCTGCAAGCAAATCAGGATGTATAAGTTCCTTACATGCAAATGACAATGAATTCTCAAGAACAACCAGACAAAGCCTACCCACCATGCAAACAGTTCTGGATGAAAGACGAATAAACAGGTTGTCCTGAGAAACTGGAACTGCTGTTCAAAATTCTTACTTTTTTGAATTTTCTGATGCAGTTTGACAACCAAAAATGTGTAGTTCAGGAGAAAGAATGAACAAAATGTATACTAGTGCCACTGGTGTGCAAAAGTGAATAATATTGGGGGAAATGCATCTGTTGGACAAAAATGTGTGTGTTCAGAGAAATGTACATGAAATTTCATACGGATTCGCATGTAGCTTTTTTGTTTTTTTGTAAATGCTTTTTATTAACTTATTATTACAGCACATACACACACGGCATGTGGAAAACAAACTACAAAACTACAAAAGAAAACACAAACTAAATGAAAAACATATAGTGGTACCTCTGGTTACATACTTAATTCGTTCCGGAGGTCCATTCTTAACCTGAAACTGTTCTTAACCTGAAGCACCACTTTAGGTAATGGGGCCTCCTGCTGCTGCCGCGCCACCAGAGCACGATTTCTGTTCTCATCCTGAAGCAAAGTTCTTAACCCGAGGTACTATTTCTGGGTTAGCAGAGTCTGTAACCTGAAGTGTATGTAACCTGAAGCGTATGTAACCCAAGGTACCACTGTATACCCATATATCTGCAAGTATCTGCATGCGGACTTATGTTAGCCAATCTTTAATTCTTATTCTAATTCTAGTAGACTTCATTCCTCCTCAATGCAGGTCTGATTTTAAACTTGAAACTTGCTTCTTTCTCATTTCGTCTTTTCTACCCTTCTCCATATGTTGTATTTGTAAACCATATTTTGTTTTGCAAAAATTATTCCAAGCAAGTCCAGGTTTTAATTTGAGGGCACTGTTTTTGGTTTTTTTAAAAAATCTCTGTACTTTCCCTGCTCTTTTTGAAATTTTTGTTTAGACTGTTCCCTAATTGCCTCCATCAGTTTTGCCAACTTAAGGTAATCAAATAATCTCTCTTGCCACTCTTTTGTGTATCACTCTTGTGTATCAGAGTGATAAAAGCTTCTTCCCATGATTTTGGTCTTTCCCCCTTTTTCAAAATTCCATTCATGACTTTTTTTCATCGGATCTGACAATATGTCTTCTAATTTTTTGCAATACACTGCAGATAAACCGTCTGTACCTGGTGACTTTCTTGTCTTTGCTTTGGAAATTGATTGCTGCACCTCCATCATGGTTACTGGGGAGTGAGAATATATTAGGAAAAGTGAGGGCGATTTCAATAGAAAGGTTTCAGCTTAAGAATGGACCCCCGGAACAAATTAAGTTTGTAACCAGAGGTACCACTGTATTCCTTTCTCTCTCTCTTCTTTGGGTTATATTTTGTTGGCTGTAGAAGCCTTGAATCACCGCTTTGCTTGCATCCCATACGGTATTTATATCAGTTCCCCGGTTTAAGTTGTTATCAAAGTATTCTATTGAAATCACCCTCACTTTTCCTAATATATTCTCATTGTTTAGGATGTTTTCATTATTTTTTCATCTTCTTCTTGTTTTTCTTCCTTCTCTTATTTCCAGCATAGTTGGATTGTGATCTGATAGTGTTTTTGATTGAATTTCTGCTTTTTTATCTTTAGTAATAAGTTTTTTGAGACCCAAATTTTATCAGTTCTCCCTGCAGAATGTTTTGCTTCTGAACAGTGTGTGAATTGTTTCTCATTTGGCTGTTTAACTCTCCATGCATCTTGAAGATTGAAGTTTTCTACCAGTTGGAAGAAGGTTAACGGTAATCTCTCTTCTATACTTTCTCTCTCTCGCACTGTGCTATCCATATCGAGTGAGGTAACACAGTTTAAATCTCCTAATAATATGATCTTTTTGTCACAATAGCCCAGCAGTTTATCCTCCAGTTTTTTGTAAAATTCCGCCTTCCTATCATTTGGTGCATAGATTCCAATGATAATTATTTTTTCTTTTTGATATGCCACTTTTATTGCCATCATTCTCCCTTCTTCATCCTTAAATAAAGGCTATAGGTTGAATCTTGAGTTTGCATATATAACTACCCCTCTTTTCTTAACAACATCTGAGGAAATAAATTCATCAACTAGTTTTTTTTATTAATCAACACTCTTTTATATTATATTATATCCCATTTATTTTTTCAAAGTAGATGGCGATGAAGAAGAAGAGTTTGGATTTGACATCCCACTTTATCCCTACCTCTCTAGGTTCCCCTTTTCCCCACAATTCCGCCCTCCTAATGTCTTACAAAATTTCTCTACCTCACTTTCTGTTGTAAATCTTTTTCTACTTTGCTTAAAGGTAAAGGAAATATCTTCTGGAATTCCCATCTGAAGGGGGTGTCATTCTTTTTCAATGCCTCAGCAAAGTATTTATATTTTACCCTATTCTTTAGCAATCTTGCAGGATTTTCTCTTAGTATTATAATATCTTTATCATCAATTCTCAGCCCCCTTTTCCTGTTAGTTTGTAGGATTTTATCTTTTAGAATTCTGGCATCTTCAACTGACCAAAAAAATAAATGGTCTGGAAACCAAGCCTTACGAGGAAAGGGTGAGAAAGTTGGGTCTGTTTAGCCTGGAGAAAAGAAGACTAAGAGGTGATTTGATGGCCACCTTTAAATATCTGAAGGAATTTCATGTCGCAGATGGAGCAAGCATGTTTTTGCTGCTTCAGAGGGTAGGACCCAAAGCAATCAATTCAAATTACAAGAAAGGAGGTTCCAACTCACCGTTAGGAACAACTTTCTGATGGTAAGAGTTGTTTGACAGTGGAAAGGACTCCCTCAGAAGGTGGTGGACTCTCCTTCATTGGAGGTTGCTAAGCAGAAGTTGGATGGCCATCTGTCAGGGATTCTTTACCTGTGTTGTGGTTCTGGACAGCCAAGAGTTAACACTCCAGAAGCGTTCACTGGGTGCATTGCCCACATGACCTAGGCATTTTCCTTTGATCTGTGCTCTGTGGGGGCTGAGCTCTCTCTGGAGAGCAGTCTGTCTGAGAATGTGAGCAAGGTAGTTTCGATTTTGTTAGAGACAGCGTGCTGCGAACATGCAGCTAGATTCTGTGGGTTTTCTTTTCCGTTTGTTATGCTTCTAAATAAAGAGTGTTAGAATAGAAGCACTGGTGTCGAGCTGAGTTATTGAAGACACCACGTTGACACAGAGAAGCCATTTTACTATGTGTGTGAACTCTGCTATTATCCGGCAACTGAGAAGAGTGGCAGCGCACGAGTGGAAGCGTGTGGGCGCCATTGGAGTTTGTCGGAGGGGCAGTAAATCAAATTTATTGCAGGGCTGTTGCAGCAGACTCAGTGGGTCAAAGGATTTACGACCCACAAACTTTAACAACCTGGGATTCCTGCACTGCAGGGGGTTGGACTAGATGAACCTTGGGGTATCTTCCAACTCTACAATTCTATGTAGCAGGCTGTGTTGAGATCTGGGGTGGACCCTTCTCTGCCTGAGACCTTGGAGACCTGCCACAAATCAGAGAAAACATATGGATTACCCACACTTGTTTTTTGCCCCGCTCTTTCTAGGCACATGTTCAGTATCAATACACCAAGCTCTCCCCGTGCAAATCTGCTCTTTAGCACTCAATTGGAGCACATTTGAGTTTTCCATGGATTGCCGTTTGCTCCCATTGAGCTTTAAGGAATGTGTTTTCCTTGGGAAAGCCCCAGAGGGGGGAAAGGCTGCTTGGACACGGACCTTTAAAGTGTGGAGCATGCCTGGAAAGAGCAGAGGAAAGGTAAGTGTGGATAAGTCCTCAGTACAAGACTGGTTTATATGTCAATATGTTTGGTGAGGCTGATGATAACCATAATCACAAATAATGCATAGTTTTTGTTTTGTTTTGTTTATAAATTATAAACTGGGGATTCCATAGCAGTGCACAAAGATATTAAGCCAAGCCTACATTTGTGTGCCCCATTCTTACCGCTACTTATCTGGGAGTGAGCCCCATCAAATCCTGAAGGACTTAGTTCTGAGCATTGCACTGCTTGTTCTTTGGGGTTATTAACTGTGCTCTTGTGTGTTTAGCTTTATGATCAGCATCTACCACAGAAGGCTTAACTGAATGAAGAGGGAGGGAAAATTCATTGCTGAAGTGCCCCACTTTTTAGCCTCCCTGTTGCTCCAGCTCAGTCTGGGTGAGCCTTTCTGTTAGGCAGAGTGAGGCAGCAGCCCCAGGGAGCAGGAACTCAGTGGCAACTTGGTAAGGTTTGCAGTCTAGATATAAATTATTCCAAAATGGAGGGGATGGTCTTGTCCAAGAGATAAGCCCACATAAGTAGTGCTTAGATCAGGGGTCAGCAAACTTTTTCAGCAGGGGGCCGGTCCACTGTCCTTCAGACCTTGTGGGGGGCCGGACTATATATATTTTTTTGGGGAGGTGAACTAATTCCTATGCTCCACAAATAACCCAGAGATGCATTTTAAATAAAAGGACACATTCTACTCATGTAAAAACACTCTGATTCCTGGACCACCCATGGGCCAGATTTAGAAGGTCTTAGTTTGCCTACCCATGGCTTAGATGGACACATGATCAAACAACGCTCCAGCTTTAAATATCTGGGTATGTGACCCCCCCCTTGGCAGTTGGAAATCCCTTATAGAGGCAGTAGACCTTCAGCTTGGAGGGCAGCTACAGCAGTTCTAAGCCTAGCAGATCTATACTGATCACTCCTGTGACATGTACAGGTGGAGGAAGAGGGGATGGGGGGAGCACACTGCCCCGGGCAGCGCGATCCCGGTGGGGTTCCATAGTGGCTGCCCCCCCCCCGCGCTGGGCGCCCTGCCCCCACAGGTAGCACGCCCCGCCCCCAGAACGCACACTCCACCCCTTTGGGTGGCGCCCCCGCCCCCAGGATGTGCGCCAGCCCCGCCCCCACCTGCTCTCCGCCACCGTGTACAGGCTGTGCTTCTGCACAGTTATTGGGATGAAAGAGTTGGGTGCTCAGCATGGAACCCCTGTGCTCTTTCAAACTTCCTTGCTGAATGCTGAGAAACGGCAAAGCTCTCTCCCTCCCTCTGCGTGTGCACATATATAAAAACATCTGAGGCACATCATTAAAAAACTTGTGCCATAGCTTCTCCAAAGCTGCCTTCTCATCTCCTGCTGCTTAGCTGGCAAATTGCCCTTTGGAAATGATGTTCTGCATTCATGGCTGTCCATGCTCATTTATCTTGCCAAGCTGGACACTGTATCCATGCACAGTGACTGATATTTATGCGCTGGAGAGAAGTGCCTGCCTTGTGACTGCATGTCTGAGAGTGGGATTAAGCTTGACAGGGTGCTTAAATATTCCCAGGTCGCTTGTCTTCTTGCTTTTCACTCTTTTGTTCCTTTGTACTTTCCAGGGACTTTTTGCATGCAAAGCAAATGCTCTACCACTGAGCTACAGCTACAGTCTGCTCAGGAAGGGAGGTCCCTGAAGACAAGGACCACCCTAAACCTGGAGCAGACACTGCCTGGCTAACATCCTTAAAGGTGAACAACCATAACTGCATTATAATTTGGAGCCTGCCTTTGTGAGGATACAGAAAATTTGCTTTCTTTGGTCCTGCCTTGGCTAGAGTAAAAACATAGAATAATATAAGCTTTTTGGGGATGTCAGTTCTTCTTGGGTAGCCTTTGCAGGATCAAAGGGATCCCTGCTTCTCTTTAGCAATTCAACACATTTCCATAGCAGCAGAGCCCTTGATTCATCCGGAGTCTGTGTTCTGCACTGAACTGTTTTTTAATTTATTACTGGCTTTGAATAGCTGAAGATCAAAAGCCCCTGTTAGTTTTCATATGATTTTACATGCTACCTTTGGTGAAAGTGAAAGTGCCACAGTGCAAGTGGGGGTGAGGCTGCTTTAAGATTCCCATTCATCCTTCATCTTAGGCTGTGAGTGGATTGGACAGCAATCCCTTGCCCTCTAACAGAGAAACAAGTCCCTTTCAGCTTGGGGGGGTGCACAAAAAACCTCAGCTGCAGTCTGGCAACAAGCTACGTAGTGCAAATTTGAATGTGGGGGCCCTGGGAACAAGGTGGGACCTTGGGCTGGTCACTCTCTCTCCTCCTAACTTACCTCACAGTGTTGTTGTGGGGATTAAATGAGGACTGGGAGAACCATGTATAGCACCTTGAGTCCTGCAACATCTGGAGAGCCACAGGTTCCCCAGGCCATGTTAATACCAAGGCTGGGGAACCAGTGACACTCCAGATGCTCCAACATCCTGTCATTCCCAGCCAGCATGGCCATTGTCAAGGCAGATGGTCAGGGATGATGTTCATAAGCTACCCCTGTTTTAGATAGAGGAGGATGGATTCCTTCCTGCCTCTGCTAATACTTTTCAAATTGGTACTGGGCATTTCTACCTATCCCCTTCTCCCATCGAAGCCCAATTCTCTAGCATTGGCACCGCGTTGGCTCAACAGGGCTTTGAAGCAGATGCTGCACATCTTATCTAGGATCTGTGTCCAAGACTAGAAGCACTGTTGATTGGACACTGCAGTTGAGGAACCACGCCAAAGGCTCTGAGCAACTGACACTATCTTCCCATCTCCTGCCATGTCCCAGGTCCAAGACTGAAAGGATAAAACAATCAAGACATCTGTTTTTGCACCACATCAAAAGTATGCTTTTCTTCCACCGTTTTTCATCCATTGTGGATGAACACAACTCTGTGGTCACCCTGCTGCCTTGTGGAGGTTTCAATTCTCTTTGCCATATGTCTGTTGATTGAATGCATCCCTGCTGGGTACAAAGAAACCACATTGCTTCTCTCCATCTCAAAGAGCATCTTTCTTTGGGTTTCCCATCTACTTAGAATAGCCAATATGTCAGCTGCAGCTGTGCCTGCCTCCTCTTTCCATCCACCCACTTGATTAATGTTGCTCTTCCAGGTGGTGTTGACTCGTAATATTGCTTTCACTGTGTGTGGAGAAGATGGGTCTTCTGTCACCCTCCTGAATGCTCCTTCTCTCAAAGCTGCCAAACCCACTTTGCTTTTGATATACTCTGAGAACCTCTCCCTGCAGTGTGCTTTATGTTAAATGATTTGGGATGAACCCTGCTCCAAGGTTCACTGTGCCTACCACGTCCATCTGTCAAGTCCAATGGCTGTTTTAAGCTTAAGCATTTGGGTCATGGCTTGGGTTCTGCATAGATAAGTTTCGGAGGAGAGGAAATCAGAGTCCTCTGAAACCTTTCAGGTGTGAGATGGGTTAGCAGATGTTCAGAGCAGGTGTTCTGTTCTAGATTAATCTTGTTGAAATCATTTGCCCCCGTGTAAATTTGGTTTCTCTCCAAGTTAAAGAAAACTGAAGGAATACCATAGGGGCTTTGAGCACTGGTCAACCTCTACAGTGATACTGAGACAGTGAAACACAGTAAAGTACACAACATTTGAACACAGTAAGAAGATACAGTTTTGACTGACAGGCAGAAGACAGTGTAGAGTCATAGAACTGTAGAGTTGGAAGCTACCCAAGGGTCATCTAGTCCAACCCCCTGCAATACAGGAATCACAGCTAAAGAATTCCTGACAGCTGGCCATCCAACCTCTGTTAAAAAACTTCCAAAGAAGGAAAGTCTATTATCTACTGAGGTAGTCTGCTCCACTATCAAAGATCTCTTACCAGCAGAAAGTCCTTCCTAATGTTTGGTTGGGATCTCTTTTATTGTCATTTGAATCCATTGGTTTGGATTTTATGCTCTGGAGCAGCAGAAAAGAATCCTGGTCTATTTTCCATGTAAAATCCCTTCAGCTGTTTGAAGATGGTCTCATAACTCATAATTTATCCTGAGTGTCTGGTACTCAAACCTCCCTGTATGCGGAGGTTCTGTTTTCGGTTTACTATGGTTAATTGCATTGATAGACCCATCCTATATAAGAATTGCATTTGCTGGATCTGACAAGCACTCTGCTTCTCTTTGTGACCAAGCTGATGCCTCTAAGAAGCCCACAAAGAAGGAGGGGGAAAGATTTTCTCTGGCTGTTAGTCTTAAGCCACTGCAGTTCAGTGACATAAAGCCTCTGATTATCACGCCTAAGGCCCCATTCACATCATACATTTAAAGCACAATGATTCCTCTTTAAACTCTTATGCCTTCCCCCAAAGAATTATGGGTGCTGTAGTTTGTAAAAGGTGCTGAGAGTTGTTAGGAGACCCCTTGTTCCCCTCACTGGGCTGCAATTCCCAGTGGTTTAACAGTCAACCCCTCTTCACAGGGATCTCTGGGACTTTCTAGCACAGGGAAGGAAATAAGGGTCTTTAACAACTTCCACCACACTTTGCAAACTAGAGCTCCCAGAATTCTTTGAGGGAGGCCATGGCTGTAGGGGATGATATTAACTTTGTTGCAAAAATGGATTGTTGCTTCAATCAGCCCTGGTAAGTCTATCCTACAGGAGGATTTTAAAAGGAACAAAGGTGCTTCCAAGCTAAACGCATGCCTATGCTAAAGGCATTTTGGCAGGCTCCCTTCATTTCTCTCCAGTAATTGTTAACATGCACATTTCCCAATTTGTCAGCTTCCACAAGGGTCGTTTCTGAAGGGTTGACACTCTGATTTTTTGGAGTCCCCTCTATGTGGCTCTCAATCCCATTAGTGGAGCAGACACCCAACTGATGAGCCCTATGGCATTTGCATAGAGTGGATGGAAACTGAATTCACCAAGTCACCTCTGTGGTTAGGAGTGTCTTATGCCAGCTTTGTCACTCCCTGCCAGAACTGAGCCACTTTCTTACATGTCCACCATGTATCTGGATTAGAAGCTAACATTCCGCACCCTCTTCAACAGTTGGATGAGTAGGAGGAGCTAATATGCACTAAGTAGAGGCATGAGGTGCCATTTTTGCACTATTCATAAATCAGTCCAGATTTTCGGTGAAATGTTTGCGTGACCAAGCTAGGGCACCTATGTGTGTGAGTGTGTTAAATCTGCTCCACTTCCATAAGAGTCTTTTCGGGAAATGATACCCAGAAACACAGAGCGACCAATTTCTTCTTAACAGAGCTTCTCAAAGAGTCCTGTGCTTCTCCAGCTGTGAAATCAGAAGAGGGCAAAAGAAATGTAGGGGGCGACCACACTTGAAACACTCTGTGTACTGTTCTCTGGCCACCACACCTCGTGTGTGTGTGTGTGTGTGTGTGTGTGAGTGTGTGTGTGTGTGTGTGAGAGAGAGAGAGAGAGAGAGAGAGCTGGAAAACTTGCATAAAATGCAAAAGAAATAATCAAGATGCTGGAGCAACTACATCAACAATAATTCTTTTATTTGGAGCTTTTTAATTTAGAAAAAGGCAAGAAAGTGGGAACATGGTAGAAGTGTCCATGCATGGTGTGGAGAAAGTAGGCAGAAATAAGTTTTTATCTTTCCAAAGGGGGGCGGATGTCATCCAAGGAAACAGACAAAAGGAAGCACTTTCTTTGCATAGTGCATAGTTGGACCATGGAATTTTCCACCACAGTATGTACTAGTGGATATCAACAACTTGGCTTTAAAAGGGGATTAGACAAATTCATGGAAGATAAAGGCACTTGATGGGATGGCAGCACAGGAATCGTTTGTGCAATATGGGGTTTGTACCCACAACACTGAGAGTAAGGGTCTCATGCTCTACTGACTGAGCTCAAGTGCAATACCGTCATACCTTGGATCCCAAACGCCTTGGTACTTGTCCGTTTTGGCTCCCAAATGCCAAGCGAGTGTTCCGGTTTTTGAACGTTCTTTGGAACCCGAACATCCGACAGGGCTTCTGTGGCGTCTGATTGACTGTAGGAGCTTCCTGCAGCCAATTGGAAGCTGTGCCTTGATTTCTGAACGTTTTGGAAGTCGAACGGACTTCCGAAACGAATTCTGTTCAACTTCCGCATGTACCACTGTACATGCTTTCCCCATCCTCATTTAATCCCCCCAACAACCCTGTGAGGTAGGTTATAATGAGTGGCACCAGGAAGAATTTTCTGACTGTACTTCCAGGAGGAAAAGATCCCTGGCCAGTTGTTGGCAGAGATACGGTAATTATGTGGTGATTAATGACAACCAAGACATAAAGGGAGATAGGGAGATAAAGGGTTAACCTCACATGCTCTGAAGAAGACTGTTCTTCAAACTGAGGACAATAGGTTTGTGCCCAGACACCAATAGTCTTGAAGGTTAGCATCAGGTCAGCTAAGCCTCCCCTGTTTTAACTACTTCTGGAATTGAGACTAGTTGTGATTTGGGTAATCTGTCTGCCAATTAAACTTCACCTAGAAAGCGAATTGAATGCTGGCATAAACATACATTAACTAACATTAACCAGCAGGCTGAAAAATAATACGAAAGTGTATCTAATTATTTGAGATTAAGAAAGATTACAAATGGATAAGGTTTCTCTGCTTATTAAGAATGGTTATTTTATATTGCTTTGAAAACCATCCTTTCTTTGGGATGCTGGCTACAGAAGTGAAGCTACATTCCTGAGCATGGGAAGCCACTTCTGTCTTAAAGAGACAGACACAAGTTTTCAAGTTTTCAAGGCAGAGACGGTTAAGGTGGAGACCAATATGGCAAAGATATTGCCCAATATCCCACTGTTGGTATCATGTGACAATTATAGGATGAGCAACTGAAAGAGCTCAGAGCTAAGATGTGTAAAATGCTCAGACCAAATAATAAACCGGGCCTTTGGGGGAAAATACTGATCAAGATTGCCTGGGCAGGAGAGTGAAATGGTAGCAGAGGATGGAATTGAGAAGACCTCCACCTGCCTGGAGGAGTGAAACAGACAAATGACAGAGTTGTGATGCCAGAGGAGTGAGATGAAACTATTGACAGAGATAGTAAGAAACATCTTGAGATGGCAGAGGTCGAGCTGAGAGAGAAAGGATCCTGTGTACAAGTTGGAGTGACTTCAGAGGAAAAACCTGGCAAGCCTCTGGCAATTATTCTGGAAAAATAATGGAAGAACAGGAAATGGGAGGAACTTTTTTCTAAATAAGGATGGGAAATCATGACCAACAGGAAATGGGATTGGAAGATATGGCATGAATGAATGAATATACAACAAATAAATAACTATTGGTTATTATCCTAATAATGGGTGTTGGAATTCCTTGAAGATAAAGCCATTATATTGGACTGGAAAAAGACTATTCTCAACATTTAGCAACAATAACAATTGAAGAGCCCCCTTTGGACTTTTTGTGTGGAAAAGAAAATGAATGGGGTTGAAGATTAGGAAAATACTGTCTAGCAGATTGAGGAACAGCTGGATATTACCTTGGAATATAGCTGGATGCCATTCTGGAGTGAAAACTTTGAATAACTTGCACACATAATTGACAGATGGTGAATCGGAAGTTCTCTTTATTTATTTTCCTTCTCTCTTGCTTTCCTTTTCTATTCCCTTTTCTTTATTTCTTGTGCCTTTTCTTTCTCCTATGCATTCTATTTGCCTATGTTTTGTTTTTTGAGGTCCTCTATTCTGGGTTAAGGAGAGTACACACAGGAAGGTGATGAATGTTGGGTGAAAGACCTTGCGTGAGAGGCAGGGAAGGGAAGATTTCCCAGGGTGGGAGAAGAAAGGGAAGCTCCCAGGTGAGAGGTGGGAGGGGCCACACCCTTTGTGTGAGACAAGGGTTAAGATCTACCTCTGACAGAGGGCTTTGTATTTTTTTCTTTTTTGTTATTTCTTTTTTTCATTTTTATTTAGACTAGTCTGTTTTTTATTGTAATATATGCTGAAAAGTTTCAATAAAAATAAATTAAAAAGGAAAAACTTTATGGCTGTAAGCTGTTTGACAGTGGAACGGACTCCCTTGGAATGTGATTGACTCTCCTTCCTTAGAGGTTTTTAAGCAGAGGTTGGATGGTTTAATTGAAATTCCTCCATGGCCTGCATTGGACTAGATGACTCCTGAGATCCCTTCCAACTCTACAACCCTATGATTCTATGACTGCCCAAAGGTGAGAGGCATTGAGCTTCCTGGCCAAGTGGGAGGATTTGATCCCTGGTTCCAAGTTCCTAGTCTGAGACTCAAACTGCTGTACCACCCAGGCTTCACACCTTGCAGTAAACCATGTTTTATTTTTAAACTGAAGGACTAAGTTTGCTTTTCTTCATTATTCATTTTAGTGCTGATGAGCGCTTTGATGCTACATTTCATACCAATGTTTTGGTGAACTCGTCAGGATACTGCCAGTATCTCCCCCCAGGTAAGAATGGCATTTTGCCGTGTGAAAATTCTGCTTTGCAGGGAACCTGGTGTGTTTTCAGAGATGAGGAGAGGAGATCAGGAATCAGTCAGACAATAGGCAGACAGAAGTCCCTTATACAGCCATAACAGCTTTTGCCACCACCTCAGTAATGTCAGGATGGAAGAAGAAATGCAACCCAAGATAGAGAAAACTCAAAGCATTAGTGGTTGCCTTTTTATTGAAGTTAGTGCTGTGCTGAACCCCCCCCCTTTCCTACCCAACCATTCCCCATCATTTAATGAAAAATGAAATTGCATTCAAAAATTATGCAAGGAGAGAGAAAATTTAGTTGATTGGGTTGGGTGGAATATTTTGCTTGTGTGTGTCATGTTTTTCTTTTTCTTTTGAGGTGGCCAAGGGGTGTTTGTGACTGTCCTTCCTTTCATTCTTCAAATCATTTCGCCAGCTCTATGCAGCCTTCCTGGTGCCCATGTGTCAGTCAAATCATGAAGTGCCTCCTTTTCCAGATCAGGAAGTCTAGACAGCCAGGGAGGCTGCAAGTGCTGGGGAAAGACCACTCCCACTCCTGGGGTGAATTTATAAGCCAGTTCTTCCCCAAACTTCTCCCTCTTCTTCACTGTGGCACCCTCCCTCCCTATGCAGTCACCCGTAAAAGGGACTGAGTAGGATTTTCTTTTTTATAGCTCCTCATTGGCCTTGGAATTCCTCTTTTTGCCTGCTTCATACAGTTGGGAGTAATGTATTCAGAATGGCATCTAATTTCTTTCCATCTGGTGTCTGGTTTGGGTAGGAAAGAGAAATTAAAGATCTAGTGGGCTAAAATCCTGAGGCATTTATGCAGTGAGTGCACTATTTGGCCACCCTGCACAGCATTTGCGGGTTATCGGGGATGCCCTGTGGGCTTTGCATGTGCACCAGGATGAATGATAAGCCAGCAGAGCCATGATGCGCTTGTCAGGTTAACAGACCCAAGGTCTTGGCAGCAGGGAGGAAGAATTCACTTGAGCCCTTGCTGCGTGGCCACATGAGACACCTGGAAACATGCCCAGGAGTTGGGAGGGAGGTGATTCCTCCCTCCTTAGGGAACTTTTCTGCTTGGACTATGTTCAATTTGGGTGAATGGGTTTTTTCTGCAGATCCTCTATATTGCTATGTTTTAAATGGATATAACCTTTCCCCACTTTAGTCATTGTGCCTTGGGTCTCCTTTATGGGTGTGATGGAAATGCTGCCTGGAAATAGACACACATGCAAATACCTTGGTCACAGAATTCATCTGCTATGAGCAGATGAATTCAACATTATCCCCAATACTGTATTCAAAAGAAGCTAGAAAGAATATTCTGTTCTTTAATAATGAAAATGGAAGCCTCTTTCTCAGGGGAATACATTTTTGAGAAACTGGAGGACAGATTTCAGCACAAGTGAGAATGCTTTCTTGGTGGTGGTGGCCCCCAGATTGTGGAACGCCCTCCCTTCTGAGGTGCGCCATCATGGAACCGTTTTTGGCATCATGTCAAAGTGTTTTTCTTTACCCAGGGCTTTGGGTGAGTGGATGTTTACCCTGTTGGTGTGCTTGGGTTGCCCTCCAGTTTTGCTGCCCTTGCAATGGTATCAAGCTTTGTAGTTTCAATGAAATAGTTTGAACAGTTTGTATGCTGTTTTAAATTGTGATATTCCATGAGCCATTCAGTGATGGGCAGGCAATAAACATACATAAATAAATCTTATGAGAGTTCATTTTCTAACCATATGAATTTTTCTGGTGTCTCAATTCACACAAGATCATTTCAGTGTGTTGAATTCACTGAAGGTGTGAATCAGTCACAACTGCAAATAATCATGTGAAGCGATGCCTTTGTTCCTGCAGCTGCAATGGATCTGTGAGGTTCACATTTGGAACTACCTGAGGTTGAGCATTTATGTGCGTATGAAATAATTCAGTGGTGGGTGTAAGTGGAAATGTTGTTTTGTGAAATAAAAGTGAAATGAACAACAATCCTCAAATGAGAGAGTACAGAATGTCACTGTTTTGATAACGACGGTGCTGACCTTGATACCCTTATTTTCATTCAGCTTTGGGGGAAAACACTTTCAAGCAGATCAGTTCTTTTAAATGTCAGAGGGTGGGGGCATTTTCCTGCGAGCAGCTATATAAAAGGGAGAGAGAGAATTGCTGAGAAATGTCTGCTCATATATATACATATATTCCCTTCATCCGAAACATCCATCTAGGAATATTCAAGAGTTCTTGCTCCATAGATGTGCGCTGGTTTCCTTTTGATGTCCAGAAATGCAAATTGAAGTTTGGATCCTGGACTTACGGTGGATGGTCTTTGGATTTGCAAATGCAAGAAGCAGAAATATCTGGATACATTTCAAATGGCGAGTGGGATTTAGTCGGTAAGCTGTATGGATATTCCTAAATGCAGTTGCCTTCAGATCAGTCAGGGAGATTCGCTTCCAGAGATGGAACTGATGTGCCTTAGAATGAACCTTGTCAGTGGCATCGGGATACTCTCTTGGGTCCTGTTTAAATGTTTAGCTGAGCCTTTTTAAGTCAATCTTCAATTCCATCCGAAACACAAGTAGTGTTAGATGATTGTCGTCATGTTCGCACACGTTTCCGTTCCTTGGATTTTCAGATTGCGGGAAAGTGCTCCAAGGATTAGGGAAGGATCATAATATTCCTTGAACAATACGAGGGTGGGCCAGTCCTCTCTCCTACATGTTTAATTTAAAAATAAAATAGGATGCTAGCCCTCAGTGGTCCAGTGCTTTGCTGGAAGAACCTTAGAAGAGCCTGCTGGATCAGGTCAATGGCCCATCTCACCCAGTATCAGGTCAACATGTTTTTCTTTGCCCAGGCTCTTCTTTACTTAGATGTCTGTCGGAAACCCTCAAGCAGCACTTGACCACAAGAGCCCTCTCTCCTCCTGTGATTTCCAGCAACTGATATGCAGAAGCATTGCTGCCCTTGACAGGAGGCAGAGCATAACCATCCCTGCTAGTAGCTGCTGATAGCCCTCTTCTGTGTCCTCTTTTAAAGCCATCCAAGTTGGTGGCCATCACTGCCTCCTGGGGGAAGAAGGCCCAGAGTGCTGCATGATGAAGAAGTACTTTTTCTTCCAACATTCAGGTTCATGGCATGTCCATGAGTCTGGCAGAGTAGAAACTTTATTAATTGCTTTATTACTCTCCCTTCACCATAAGTTCCCAGAATGTATCGTAGCAATTTATAATGAAATATTCAGAACAGTTTAAAGGAAAGTAAACTAAAACACAGTAAGCTATTTTATACTGAGTTGGTCCTTTAGTTCATCTATCTCAGTGTTTCCCAAACTGACTGGCAGCTGCTCTCCAGGGTTTCAGGTGAGGGGATTTCCCAGTCCTACCTGGAGATGCCACTGGGAATTGAACCTGTGACCTTCTTCGTGCAAAGCAGATGCTCTACTGCAGAGCTACAGCTCTGTTTGAATGAAAGGGCTTGGGGGTAAGACTTGCAAAAATTGGCTAAGGGATTTGGGCCTTTCTTCTCTAAAGCACCTAAAGGATAAGCAGAATCTCAGTTAATGCTCTTATACATTGCCTGCATTATCAGTGTTTAACTCTCATAAGCCTGAAGATGAATTTAGCCCCTTGCATTATACAAGTCTTCAAAACAGGCTAAACAGTTTGAACATGCTGCTCTGCACCACACACTTATCTGGAGTTTGCATTGCCCAGGTAGATGCAAACTGCAGCCCAGTGAGAGTGATGTAATAACTGAGAAAGGGCACAGGTGTTGGGTGAAATCAGGCCCGATCTTTTTTGAATACAGAAGGTAAGCAGAGTTGGCATGGCAGTAGGGTAAGGATCACTTCCTCCTTCCCCTCAGCCCCTGCCATTGCAAAGGCACCTTACTGGGTTGGGGAAGTGCCAGCCTCGCTCCATGGGAATCACACAGCACTGAACCCTGCTGAGGTGTAAGCCAAGCATCCAGGTTCTCACTGGGCATCTAGAGACAGAGATTCCAGTCAGGCAGAGGCCCCAGCATGAGCTTAGGGCATCCCTCAGCCAGCACTCCTCTCAGGCCACTTATGGGGGCCCACCTTTCCAGTGCTATTCTTGCCCAATGTCATTTCTGCCAAATTATACAGAATTCATTCAATGCTAAACATAAGTCCACTTGGGGAAAGGTGACCCGCATCCCAACCAGGGGAGCAATTGAGATTGGGAGGGGGAAATCCTTTCCAGCCCTGTCAACCAGTGGCCTAGAAGACCCAGTGAAATTGTAATTCTCATGGCAAAATGGCCTTCCCTTTCCTCATGAGATCTCACAGGGGGATCCCTATTCTGCAAGACCTTAGAAGTGTATTGCCAAGGAGATGTAATTCTACCTCCCTCTTGTTTTCTTGGCTTCTGGTCACCTTGTGTGCAGGTCACACCCAGAATGAGGCTAACAGACCATGGCCTTCCCCCAAGGAAACCTGGGAACTGTAGACTGGTGCAGGTGCTGAGAAGTCTCTTGTAGAAGTACATCTCCCAGGTGTTTCTAACTCTGAGGAAAGAGAGTGAGTTACCAGGGTGAGGAAGAGGAGCCCACTGTTCATACTGATGCCCTGTCTCATAAGCCATTGAGGCTACAAGTCGGAGTAACATCTGGGTGATCACCCTCCACTGATGGCCACAAAAGTTTGCCTTCCCCAATAGGTCTCAGGACAAATCTTGGTCATTTGGGGGTTAACAATATGGTGGTTAGGACAGCGAAAGTGGAATTGTTCCATTACAAGCAGCACTGCCTGTAGTATTAGCAAAACAAATTAAAACAGAACAAAGAAGCCTCTTCTACCAAGGGATCGCCTACACATAGCAGCAGCAAAGCTTGACAAAATCCAGGCAGTTTCCTCCACCAACCACTGACCAGAGCTAGATTTGCTTAGCTTCAGCAAGGTGGATACCTCAAGAGTATTTTGACCAGGAAGGAGTAACATTTTTTTTGCTACTAGGTAGTGGCTGAGTGATCAGGGGTGCTATGATTGGAGTCAGCAGTGAGTGGGACCTGGGTTCACTCACACACACACACACACACACACACACACACGAAGGAGATATGCAGGGAGAAGAGTGATGGTTAAGCCATGCTACCTCTGCATCTTCCTAAGAACATATGAAGAACCCTGCTGAATGGCCCATCTAGTCCAGCATCCTGTTCTCACAGTGGCCAACTAGATGCCAGACAAGCAGGGCATGAAGGCAACAGCATTCTTCCTACTTGTGATTTACAGTTACTGGTGTTCAGAGGCCTGCCACCGACAATAGTGGAAGCAGAACATAGTCATCATGGCTAGTAGTCACTGCTAGCCTTATCTTCCCCTTACAGATGTGCTCCCTCAGCTGCTAAACCTCTGCTTGGTGGGGTGATGGGAGGCAGAGCAGTTTTACATGTGGGGGGAAGCACATGGGATGACTCTCCTGACACACACTGTCATCCCCATCACAATCATACTGCTACTCTGACTTGTAGCCTCAACGGCTTACCAGACAGGGTGCCAGTATCACACAACCAAAGCAGTATTTGGTAGGCTGGAGAACGATAATTTCTGATGACAGATAATCATTTATTTGTATCAGTTGCTGTCCTTTGCTAAGCTCCCTGAATGGGGAGGCAGCAACCTTTGGAAGCAGGTAGTGATGTTGGTGGTAACAGAGGGGCTGCTGGAGGATCCATGTGGGCTTCAGTGAAGTTCTGCCAGGGCCACAGATGGAGCCATGAGGTGCCCACATCTGCTCTCAGCAATAACCCTGGGAGACTTTTCTTAGTAACTGCTTTGGTGAAATTCACAGGAGACCTTTTGTCCCACCCCCACAGGTGTTCCCGGGAAAAGAACTGAATCTTTCTATGACTGTTGCAAAGAGCCTTATCCAGATGTGACCTTTACGGTGACGATGCGACGGAGGACTCTGTATTATGGGCTCAATCTTCTCATCCCCTGTGTGCTGATCTCAGCTCTTGCCCTTCTCGTTTTCCTGCTTCCAGCCGACTCTGGGGAGAAGATTTCACTCGGTAAACATATTATTCTATTTGTTTATAAGCAAAGCTATTTTGCATGCATTTCCAGCTTAAATGTCACAGTCAGTTTCTGGCAAGGAGAAAGTAGTTAAAAGCGGAAACTCTCAAGAAGTCACAGAATGCATAGCCCAGGGATAGAGAGAGAAGGAAGATGAATGAAAAGGGGACAGAACCTATTCATGGCACAATCACAGAAGGAGGGATACTGCAGTGCAGACTGTATATGTACCCTGGAAATGGGATGGATGAATCTGTCAAATGCAATTTCTTTCACTTTGATTCCCCCCCCCCCATTCTGAAGTTCAGTTCACTACATTTCTGCACCAGTTTGCATTTTTTAAAAAGAAGGAAATGTGTCTGTAGTTCTAATGCAGAATTCATCCATTTGTTGCATGAATTTTGGCTAGACATTTTTCAAGTATCCCCACCCTCATGAGGGATATTGTACTATTTTTCTGCTAATGTATTGGGATGTGTGGCTGAGTAGGGACAACAGACATAAAGTGTCTCTCCTCCCTCTCCTAGGATGATGTTGGCTGCACCCCATTCCATGCCTCGTTAACCCTAAACCCAGGCAATAGCAGCACCCCGTACCTCTGCCACCTGCCCCCTCTGACCCAGAAACATGGTGCTGCTGTTTGTTCTTTGCACAGCCACTCAGTCCCACCACAGGAGAAATCAAGATACTCCAACCGCCTTCAATTAGGGGAAGGTGTGAGAGGGCTGGGTGGGTGTGGGCAGGTGTGCCATTGGGCCCCCCAATTTTTTTCAAGGAAGGGACCTCCTCAAAATTCCCTGGCAGCTGTGCGTGCACAGTTTAAGAAAGGTATTGACAAGCTGGAAGGTGTGCAGAGCACGATGACCAAGATGATCAAGGGTCTGGAAACCAAACCTTATGAGAAATGATTAAGGGAGCAGGTATGTTTAGCATGAAGAAGAGAAGACAGAGAGGTGAACTATCTTGAAATATCTGAAGGGCTGCCATATGGAAGATGTAGCAAGCTTCTTTTTTGCTGCTTCAAAGGGCAAAACCTGAACCAATGGATTACAAGAAAGGAGGTTTCGGCTCAACAATAGGAATAACTTTCAGATGGGAAGAGATTTGGTTCTTTGGTTTTAATTATTTCTGCATTGCAGGGGGTTGAAGTGCATTACCCTTGGGATACCTTCCCACTCTACATCTTTATGATGGATTGCAGAGGCCTTGTAATTGTCCTCTAAAGACCACAGGCCTCTGATATAGGCCTTTCAATTGTCTAGAATTCTCCTTGTGGAGTTCACAAGAGCTCTTCGTGTGGATTTTTTATCACGATCATCATCATCACCACCATCATTATAGCAGAGCAATGGAAGATTATATCTCTATCTCTCTATCTCTCTATCTCTATCTCTATCTCTATCTATCTATATAACTTAAATGAAGCTTTAATTCTTTTTTTAAAAGTCTACTGTGGCTGAATTTAAGAAAAAAGCAAACAAATAAACAATCCCAGGCTCTCAGTGCCCCACAGGTACTTCTTGCAACAGCCATGAACCCAGGGAAATATAGATGTAGGAAAAGAACAGCAGCCTCCCCGCCCCTCAAAAATTGCAGGTTTTGAAAGGATCAAACTGTGTACATACCATGAAAGCACATGACATCCTCAAAAGAATTCTGGGAGCTGTAGTCTGGGATTTCAAGCTCTGTGAGGGGTAAACTATAGTTTCCAGGGAGATGACCTGGAGATGACCATTGCATGGATCACTGTGGCCAGGTCAGGGCGGGAAAGGTAAGGGACCAACTGCTTGATGCGGCGAAGGTGGAAAAATGTCGCCTTGGCTGTTGCTGTAACTTGCGCCTCCATGGAAAGGGAGGCATCAAGGATTACACCCAAACTCTTAACGAAAGGCAATGGCACTAATTGGGCCCCCGCAAGAGAAGGGAGTTGGTCCCTCATCCCCATGCCATCCTGACCCAGCCATAGGATCTCTGGCTTTGAAGGATTTAGTTTCAATCGGCTCCCACGAAACCATCTAGCCACAGCTTCCAAGCATCTGGTCAGTGTGTTCGGGGCCGAGTCAGTGTGGCCATCCATCAGCAGATAGAGCTGAGTGTCACCAGCATATTGGTGACAGCCCAGCCCAAAGCTCCGGATAATCTGGGCAAGGGGGCGCATAAAGATGTTAAAAAGCATCGGGGAGAGAATTGCGCCCTGTGGTACTCCAAACACTAAGGAATGGTGCGACGACATCTCCCTCCTAGCGCCACCCTCTGTCCCCGACCAGAGATAAAAGAGCACAGCCAGTTACGGGCTATGCCCTGTATCCCCATGTCTGCGAGGCGGTGGTCCAGAAGATCATGATTGACCATGTCAAAGGCTGCTGACAAATCTAAAAGAATCAGCCTTCCTGACCTGCCTCGATCCAGTTGTCTACGGAGATCATCTGTTAGGGCAACCAGAGCTGTCCTGGTCCCAAAACCAAGACGGAACCCGGACTGAAATGGATCTAAAGGATGTTTCCTCCAGAAACCTACCAAGCTGTTCAGCAACCGCTCTCTCAATTACCTTACCCAGATATGGAAGATTTGAAATTGGGCGGTAATTGGATAGGTCTAAGGGATCTAGTGAAGTTCTCTTTAAGAGTGGTAGTAGCAGTAGTAGTAGTAATGCAATTAAGGCTGCACATATAGGAAACAAAGGAAGCCTGCTGTCAGGACTGGAGTCAGATGCAGGTCAGCAAGCAAGAAACAAGAGTTTCTCAGAGAAGCTAACTCTTTATTCAAAGAAATGGCATACAACTCAGCAATACATCCCAGCAAGTTTTGCCCCAGTAGAGCGGTTGCCAGGACTGAGGTTCCCTACCTTCACCCACCTCCAAGCCTCCTACTTTGCCAGAAGTTTCCCAAGCAGTCTCAAACTGCAACGGGGCATCTCCAATCTCTGTTCCACTCTGTGCATCACTCTGTGTGTCCTTGGAGACAAGTGGGGAGGGGAGCTTGTCACAGTAGGACAATCTGTATTCTTCTGCAGCCTTTGCCCCACCCCCACCTCTGCTTCAGCCTCTGAGTCAGAACTGCTCTCTGTCACAGGCTCTCCTTGCTCACCAAATCCTGTTGCCCCTTCAGCCTCCAACAACTCATAGAATCATAAAATCGTAGAGTTGGAAGGAACCTCAAGGATCATCCAATCCAACCCCTGCAATGCAGGAATCTCAGCTAAAGCATCCATCACAGATGATCATCCAACCTCTGCTTAAAAACCTCCAAGAAAGGAGAGTCCACCACCACTTGTGGGAGTCTGTTCCACTGCTGAACAACTCTTACTGTCATAAAGTCCTGCCCTCCAGAGCAGGAGAAAACAGCTTGTTCCCTCTTCCATGTGACAGCCCTTGAGATATTGGAAGATGGCTGTCATATCTCTCTTATTCTCCTCTTTTGCAGGCTAAACATACCCAGCTCCTTCAAGCACTCCTCGTAAGGCTTGGTTTGTAGACCCTTGATCATTTTGGTTGCCCTCCTCTGCACACATTTCAGCTTGTCAACATCCTTCTTAAATTGTGGTGCATGCCCAGAATTGGACACAGTATTCCAGATGTGGTCTGACCAAGTTAGAAGAGAGTGGTACTATTAGTTAGAAGAGAGTGGTACTATACTATAGTGTCCCTTGATCTGGACACTAGGCTTTTGTTGATGCAGCCTAGAATAGCATGGGATTTTTTTTGCTGCTGCATCGCACGGTTGACTCATGTTCAGCTTGTGGTCCACCAAGACCCCTAGATCCTTTTCAAATGTACCACTGGCAAGCCAGGTGTCCCCCATCTTATATTTATGCATCTGCTCCTTCCTGCCTAAATGCAGAACTGTACATTTGTCCCTATTGAAATTCATTTTGTTAACTTGTGCCCAGTTCTCCAATCTGTTAAGGTCATTTTGAATCCCAATTCTGTCTTCTGCATTATTAGCTACCCCTCCCAGTTTGGTGTCATCTGCAAATTTCATGAGCATTCCCTTAATTCCTTTGTCCAAGTCTTTTTAATAAACACATTGAACAACAACGTGCCCAGGATACCACCATGCAGCACCCCACTTGTCACTTTTCCCCAGGATGGTGAGGAACCATTAATGAGTACTCTTTGGGTTCAGTCAGTCATCCAGCTACAAATCCACCTAAAAGTTACCTCGTTCAACCTACATTTTACTAGCTTCCTCAGGGGGGACTTTGTCAAAAGCCTTACTGAAGTTAAGATACACTATGTCCGCAGCATTCCCCATATCCACCCAATTTGTAACTCTATCAAAAAAAGGAATGGGATTCATCTGACATGACTTGTTTTTGAGAAACCCATGCTGGGTCTTAGTCATCACAGCATCCTTTTCTAAGTGCTTACAGATTGACTGTTAAATTATGTGTTCTAGGGCATTTTATGGTATTGATGTCAAGCTCACCGGTCAGTAGTTACCTGGTTTTTCTGCCTCCCGCCTTTTGAAGTTGGGGACATTTGTCCGCCTCCAGTCTGCAGGGACTTCACCTGTTCTCTAAGAATTTTCAAAGGTCATAGACAAAGGGTCTGAGATTACACCTGCAAGCTCCTTCATCAGGTTGATCAAGTTCATCAGGTCCTGGAGATCTGAATTTATTTAAAGTAGCTGAGTGCTCTCTTACCACCTCTTTTCCTATATTGCGCTGCATCTCCCTCCTTACATCAATTATTCTGTTATCACCAGGTTGGGCATCACTTTCCTTTTGGGTGAAGACAGAGGCAAAGTAGGTGCTGAGCAGTTCCACTTTCTCTCTGTCACCCAATAGATGGATGTTTCTCCATCTTCTCCATACAGAGGACCTACAACTTGCTTGCTCTTCCTCTTGGTTCAAACATAGCCACAGAAACCTTTTAAATTATTTTAAACCTCTCTTGCAAGCTCATTCTGAGATTTAGCCAGCCTGACCTTCACCTTGCAACTGTTGGCTAGCTGTGTCTACTCCTCTTTTGTGATTTCCCCTTTCTTCCATTTCTTACACATTCTTGTTGGAATTGTCTGCCTTTGGAATTGTCTGCCTTCAATATTTCTCCTTATAGAATCTCCCATCCTTCTTGGATTCCCTTCTCTTTGACTATTTCTGACCACAGGATCTCACCCACATGCCCTAGTGTTATATGAGAGGGTGAGGCTTTTCTTTATCTTCTCTCTATATATCATGAATAATTTTATAAACTTCTATAATGTCACCTCTTACTTACCTTGTAGGGGAAGAAATACATATTTTCATTAGTATGTGAGCCTCTTAATAATTTCATCCCTCTTTTTCTCAGCCCCGAGAGTGCCTTTATGTCCTGATTCCGTACCAATACTTTGCCTTTCAGGAATCACCGTTTTACTCTCCCTCACAGTGTTTATGCTCCTGGTGGCTGAAATTATGCCAGCGACATCTGATTCAGTGCCATTAATAGGTGAGTAACAGCAGTATTAATGTTCAGTGAGCAATTTTATATTCAGACTTGCAACAAGGCCACAATAATATAGATCAGGAATTGTGTGTGTTCAGTAGATTTACTGGTTTAGAAGTCTTGGCTTATGGTTTGGGGGTAGGAAATTGCACATTTGGCAAATATTCGGTGAGGAAAGAAATCACAATGCTTAAAAGTAAAAGGTTTATGCTGTGGTGCTGGTAGCCAGTTAAGTGGTTAATTCTACTGCCATGACCCAGAGCCTCCAACATGTAGGGACTTCTAATCTCTTCATTCATTCTATAAAAAGAGAGTCAGTGTGGTTACACCAGGGTTCAAATCCACATTGGGTGACCTTGGGTCACTGCCTCTCAGTCTAACCCAACTCACAGATTTGTTGTGAGGATGAAATGGAGAAGGGGAGAACCAGAGACACCACCTTGGGCTCCTTGGAGGAGAGGTGAGGTATAAATGCAATGAATAAATAAAAGGAATTAAATACTGCACATGTGCAGAAGTATTTCCTGTCTTGCACTCATCCCGTGCTTACTTTCTGGCAGGATAGAATAAAATGCCCATATCCACAGGGGGCTCTGTGCACTCCATCCTTTGGATCCAGGATGTAGGGCTATCCAATATTTGTGGAGTTGGAAGGGACTACAAGGGTCATCTAGTTCAACTCCCAGCCATGCAGGAATCTCCCCAATGTAGGGCTCAAACCCATGATCCTGAGATTAAGTCTCATGCTGTACCAACTGCACTGTCCTCTCTCCCGTGGCTTTCCAGACTGTCCTTAGACTCAAGCTTCCATCAGTCCCCAGCCAGCATGGCCAATGGCCAGGAATGGTGGGAGTTGTAGTCCAACAGCGTTTGGACTACAATGTTAGACTATTAGGTGAATGACAGCTATTTGAAGTGGCATTGCAGCCTAAATTCTCCCCATAACCTGGTCATTATTTCCTCCTCCTCCTCCTCCTCCTCTTCATCTTCATCTTCTTCTCCTCTCCATTTGCAGCACAGTATTTTGCAAGCACCATGATTATTGTCGGACTTTCAGTTGTGGTTACCGTGATCGTTTTGCAGTATCACCACCATGATCCAGATGGGGGGAAAATGCCCAAGTGGGTAAGAGCCCAGATGATGCATATTTTTCCCTCCCTGTCTATATATAACTGAAACCCTGCAGATCACAGTCCTGCTACAGGAGCAGGCAAGTCATTCTTGTTCCCCAGATATTAGTTGGATGAGGCAGCAAATGGAAATGGTTTGATAACACATATGTCTTTGCAAGCATAGTTCAGCCATACATCAGAGATGAGGAACCTGTGGCCCTTCAGCCACCATGGCCAATGGTCAAGGATGATGGGAGGTGGAGTTCTGGAGGCAACAGGTCAGGAGCATTGCTAGTGAGTGGCTCAGGGGACCTGAACCTTGGATTTTTCTGCCTGGTCCCTGGTCTCCTATCCTTCTAACTTCAAAAAACATTTCTAAAAATCTTTACTTATGAAGTGGCTGGACGTGCTTCAAACTGCAGTCAGATCTCAGCCATTGGAGCAGATTCTACTCATCCCAAACAAACATATGTATGCATTTGTGTCTTCAGACTTCACTATGTTTAAATACATACTCCTTCTATGTTGTCAAATGAAAGGCAGTATGTTAGGCTGTATGGAATAAGGCATCAAGGTCCATCATGATGCTGTCCCATAAAAATGATCTCAGGACTTCTGCTTGAGACCTTTGTGAGCTATTACCAGTCAGGGCTGAGTGTGCTAGGCAAGATGGACCATTGATTTTGCTAATCACCAGGTAGTTTCTTAACAAACAAACAAACAAACAAACAAACAAACAAACAAACAGTAGAGAGGATGAAGACAGGATATTCAAAAGTGGTTTATGAGTTTCTGTGAGATCTTTTTTTTGCATTAGGTGATATATATATCCCCAACATCTGGTTTAAGAATAGCTCTTAAACATTCCTGCACCGAGAGAGTTTGAACTGTCAATAAAAAATGCAAAACTGAAGATGATTAAAAATAGTGTGTTAAATTGGATTGAAAACAGTATTTTGATTTTGGAGAGTTTGAGATGAAAACAGGAGGAAACTGGGCAAATTGCAAAGCCTAGACAGAGAGAGAGAGAGAGATCTGAACAAAAAGGTTTTTGTAAAGTAGTTTATCTGGAAGACACTTTGCACATGTGTGGCTCAGAAGCCAATGGGGAGGTTTGATTTCACAAGACCCTGGCTCATACACAGGGCCAGCCAAAAACATTTTGGCCCCTGAGGTGGACCCCAAAATGGAGCCCCTCTCCTCACTAGGGAAGAAAGGGTGAGGGAAGAACTACATCAGGAACGGGGCGGGGAGGGGAGAGAAAGATCTAAATTGGAATCTGCTGCCCCCGTGGATCCTGCTGCCTGAGGCGGTTGCCTCATCTTGCCTCATGGGTGGGCCAGCCCTGCTCATACATTCAGCTAGGACAGTTTGGCAGTAGAAGAAGTAGAGAAGCAACAGGAGCCTTTTTGTAGCATCCAGTACAACCTGGGCCATCCAAGTGTGTACCTAATTAATATGATCTTTCCCTCACTCTTTTGAGGGGAGAATTGTGTAAGCTGGCCTTCATGTGACTGGCTAGTCATCTAACTAGCACATGTGGCCCTCCAGATGTTGCTGAACTAAAACTCCCATCATCCCTTACCATTGGCCATGTTGGAAGCAGGAGTCAAATAACATCTGGAGGGTCACAGGTAGGGACGGAAAGAATCAGAGAACTGTAGAGTTGGTAGGGACCCCAGGGGTCATCCAGCCCAATGTCCTGCAATGAAGAATCACTGCTAAAGAATCCCTGGCAGATGGCCATACAACCTCCATTTAAAAACTTCCAGTGAAGGAGGGTCCACCACCTTCTACAGTAGTCCATTTCATAGTCCAACAGCACTTACTTTCTTCCTAAAGTTATCTAGCAACATCTGGAGAGCCACAGGTGCCCATCCCTGTTTCGGCTGGATATTCTAGGCATTGAACTTGGCACCTCCTGCATGCTAAGAATGTGCTCTTCCACTGTGCTTTGGGCTCCCCTTTAAAGACTGCTCCTCCTCCACACTCTTGTAGTGCTAGCCCCCAACTGAATGTATGAACCAGAGTGGAGTGCAGGCACAGGGCTCATTGGTCAATGACCTTACCATTGCTAGACAAGCAAGTAACATGCAAGGGGCCAGATATCTTCCAAGATATAATAGCTACGGTGTGTTTTTATACATGTTTCCCAGACCAGAATCATCCTTCTCAACTGGTGTGCCTGGTTCCTGAGAATGAAAAGACCAGGGGAGGACAAAGTGCGACCAGCATGCCAGCATAAACAGCGTCGATGCAGTATGTCCAGCATAGATGTAAACACTGTGAGTGGGCAGCAATCCAGTAATGGGAATATGCTCTACATAGGCTTCAGAGGCCTGGAAGGTGTCCATTGCACCCCTACCACTGATTCCGGTGTGATCTGTGGGAGAATGACTTGCTCCCCGACTGACGAAGACAACCTCCTTCACAGTGGACATCCGTCTGAAACTGACCCAGAACTGGCAAAGATCCTAGAGGAGGTCCGATATATTGCCAACCGGTTCCGAGACCAGGATGAGGCAGAAGCCATTTGCAATGAATGGAAGTTTGCTGCTTCTGTTGTGGACCGCCTCTGTTTGATGGCTTTTTCGGTCTTCACAATAATTTGTACCATTGGCATCTTAATGTCGGCCCCCAATTTTGTAGAGGCTGTTTCTAAAGATTTTGCTTGACCTGCACTTGTGGACTTGCAAAAAAAGTTTTTTTTATGTTGGCAATCTATTAAAATATGTTAAGTAGCAATAGCATATTCAGTGCACTTGGCTTATATAGGATGATTGGATGCAAACTTCTTTTGGGAGGTACAGTCTAAGAAACGGACAGTATCAGTGTTAATAACCTTGGCAACTGCTGGGGCCTTCTGTATACTGCACCATCTCCCCAATTTACCAAATCTGGTGCCCAGAATAAATTATTTAAGACTATTTGCATCTTCTTTGCATTGTTTATTTTTATGTTCCTATATGCCTTCACACTTTCCCACCCCACATGTTAGACACTGTCTTTATTTCAAAAGAGATGAGAACCAGAGGCCATTGGGATGGCAAATTGAGCACCAGGTTTTCATTTCCATACATGGAAAGCTAGCATACCTGGAGTACATACAGAATATAGGCAACGCTCATCATTTGTGTTCCTGCCAAATGGTTACCAGATTTGGTCTTGATGACCACTGATAGGAACAGTGGAGGCTGGCTCACTGGGGGGCAGGGGGAACTGCCCCACCAACCTCAGCCTGCCCTCAGCCAGCCCCACCTGCCTTCCTTCCTACTTACAAGTAGTCAAGGGGCTTGCCTTGTCTGCCAGCTCCATCCTCCTTGATCTCAGTATTGCCCCTTTTACATCTCAGCAGTAGGGAGGAAGACTGGGACAAAACTATTAATTGGTTCTGCCTGTCATTGGCTCTGCCTCCACATCCTGTTGGCCTCTCCTCCTTCCACCCCACAAATCCCAATGGACAGCAATCTCCAGTGCATAGGAAGGACTCCTGCGTGAGTGCCTAAGGGCCCTGCTCCTGCCACTCACCACTTGGCCCAGGGCGGGGCCTGACAGGCTTCATAAGGACGGTTGCTGCTACTGCTGCTGCTGTCCAGGAGGACTTGGAGGGGCGCAGAGTTCTTTTTAAAATGTTTTGAAATTTTCTTTTTCCCTTTTGTGGGTTGAGTTGACCTCTTTCCAATAAATCTCTTTCGATAGATTTATGGCGTCCGGCACGCTTCTCTGCGCGAGCCTCTGCAGGTCGTAAAATCATCAGCAGAATTGCACAGCAGACGTGTGATAAAAGGAGGCTTTGCTTCTGTTTCTAAAGTCCCTTTATTGTTCCAAAAACACGTATTTACACAGTCAAATCTCCAGCTGACTCTAGCTGCATTTTCTCTGCTCCCTCCTCGGAGCTGCACAGTTAACAGACTGCTCTTTCGGTTTCCACTGAACACAGAGAGCATTCCAAACTGCTCACATCACATCCTGGCTTACGTCCCTGGTAAGCCCTCCCCTTCAGAGCCGAGGCACAGAAGGTTAACCCTTCACTACACCCAACACCCCCTCTTGCCTCGCGTCTGAGGGGAGAATCGACCCTTGGTCGTCCCAAACCCAGACCTTCACAAAACTCTCCATGTCTCTGGAAGGAGAGTGGCTTTGTGAACCCATCAGCTAGGTTCTTCGCAGAGGGACAATACTTCAGCGCTACTAATCCCTCCTGAACGCTTTGGCACACATTCCGAAAGTGAATGTCTAAGTGTTTCGTTCTGGCTTTGTACTGCGGTTGCCCAGTGTCCGTGGGTTTCAAACGGTAAACCCACCTGCAACTCACAGTCTGTTTACCTGGTGGCAACTCTGTGAGTGAAAACACACCTAGATCTTTCATGGACTTCATCTCTTTGTCCATTGCCTTGTGCCACTTAACTGCTACTTCCTCAGGTAAACTCTGAATATCCTCAAAGGAATCAGGTTCACATCTGGCTGAACCTACCCAGATGCCTGAAGCCTCGTACCGATCAGGAGGTCTCCTTGTCCTCGCTGATCTCCTCAGTGTGAATCCTGGTGACCCTGCTGCTTCACTGGGTCCAGCTAACTTTTCCTCAACTCCAGCGTCTTCCCCCTCTGACCTGCTGCGCCTCTTGGGCTTCACAGCTGGTTCAACAGGTGAAGGCGGCTCACTCTTTTGCTCAAGCTTGACACTTGCCTGAGGAGGTGTTCTAGGTTCCCCCCTCTGAGGGATCCTGAGCTGTCCCTGCCTTGGACTCTGTTGCTCTGGACCTTGGTCCCCAGCAACAACTTCCTCTTCCTCCTCAATGTCTGAGTCATAGAACTGCTGTGAAATCATGTCTGGATTAGCGTGCAGACGTTCCCAACTGGCTTGTTCACAGAACTCAGCACTATTGCTCACAACCAATCTAGAATGATCGCCACTTGGGTACGCAAACCGCCAGGCCTTTGAGCCAGGCTCATACCCTACAAAGATCATCCTCTTTGACCTTGGCTCACCTTTCTTGCATAGAGCCTTTGGGATAAGCACCCAGGCCTCACAACCAAACACACGAAGGTAGTGAACCTTTGGCTTCTTCCCATGCAGTAAGAAATACGGTGTATTCCCCACACTAGAGTTGTACACTCTGTTCTGCGTATGGACCACATATTTCCAAGCTTCAGACCAAAACTTTTGGGGTAGCCCTGCGTCCCACAGGATCGCAGACACTGCTTCTTGCACCGTCCTGTTCTTTCTCTCTGCCACGCCATTCTGTTGCGGAGAGTAAGGAGCGGTCAATCTGTGGCTAATCCCCTTCTCCCTAAAGAAATCCTGTAAAGCAGAACCAGTGAATTCTGAACCTCTATCACTTTGAAAACCACGAACTCTGGTGGAAAAGGTTACCTCCACTGCTGTGATCCAACCCCTGATCACTTTAGCCGCCTCCCCTTTAGACCTCAAAGCAAAGGTCCAAGCGGATCTCGATAAATCATCAATCAAGATCAGAGAGAACCTTGGCTTTCCCAGTGACTCAACAGACATGGGTCCACACAAATCTGCATGAATAAATTCAAAGGGTTGTGTGGTCTGTCTCTCTGACTTTGGATAGGAGCATGTCACAACTTTGGCCTGTTTACATGCATTGCAATCTAAAAATTTTCCACAATTCCTAAATTTGCACCCTTCCGTTAATCCTGGTGCCTTCTGAAGATGGTTCCAACTCAAATGGGCGAAGCGCCTATGCCAAATATGGTTACAACCATTGTGAGGCGCTACACCCACACATTGCCCCTTGGCATCTTCGGTGTCCTCTCCTTCTCCTGTGGAAAAAGACACATTAACCGCAAACAAATTATCTTTAGCCTGCACTGTATACACGTGTTTCCCATCCTTGGAAAACTCACACTTGGTACCTGCAAAAGAAATTTGAAAACCATCATTAAGTAAATCATGCACATTTAACAAGCAGTTAGTTAAACCAGGCACTGCAAAAGCTTTGACTTCATGCTTAAGAAAAGGACAGAAGAAAAAACCCGTCTCGGTCAGTCTTTTTCGACTTCCGTCCGCAATAACCACATATTTTTCAGTTTTTACTGTCTTGCAATTCCTTAACAGACAGCTAGATGGCACAAGCGTGTTCGTGGCGCCTGAGTCAACTATGACGGTTAAAGAGTTGTGTTGTTGACATTCCTGGGTCGCCATAGCAACAATCTTCTCTCTACCCCCCTCCTTGGGGCTTCTGTAGCTGTTCTCTCTGGTTGTCACGGCAACAGACTTCCCCCGGCAGGAAGACTTGCCCACGACCTTCACAGCTTCCGTAGATGCAACTCTCTCAGTTGCCATGGAGACTGGACTTCTCTCAGCGTTCCCACACAACAAAATGGCTGGGGCATGTTCCACAGGGGGGATGCACTGGGACAACCGATCTCAGTGATCACGGGTAGGAGGAGGAGTTACGCTAAGACCAGACCATGTCATTACAGAGGAGGCAGGTTTAGTCGTTGTCTGAGGACTATCCCTGCCTCCGGGGCGGTCCTGACCGGACGGATACTAGAATCAGCAAGGGATACCCACATGACCTGAAGGTGCTGCTGTGCAATGCCAGGTCAATGATTCATAAGACCACTGCCATCCACTGCCATCATGGATGGAGGACTTGACCTGTCATGTGTAACAGAGACTTGGTTGGGTGAAGCAGATGGGCCTCTCCTTGCCGCTGCTTGTCCACCAGGTTTCTCTTATGCACAGCAACCCAGGCCTTGTGGGATGGGGAGGGGGGTTGCAGTGATTTTTAGGAAGTCACTAGTTTCCACCAGGCATCCTATTGGGAAAACCCAGTTCTCTGAGTGCATGTTCTGAAAGTTGGGCAATAGGGGCAGTACAGGATTCCTTTTGGTGTACCGACCTCCCCGCTGCACCAAGGATTCCCTGCCCAAGCTGCTTCAGGTTGTGGCGGATGTTTTCCTGGAGACACCTAGCTTGGTTGTCCTAGGGGATTTTAACATCCATGCCGACACAACCTTACAAGGGACCGATTGGGACTTTGTGGAAAGCATGGCCTCCATGGGGCTGTCCCGGAATAAGTTTGGCCCAACCCATAGCCACGGACATGCCTTAGACCTGGTGTTCACCTCTATTGATGTGGGTGATCTGACATTAAGTAAAAGTAAAACGAAAGAAGTGCCATGGTCAGATCACTTCCTGGTGCAAATGGACTTCTCCACGACCCTTCCCCTCTGCAGGGAGGTGGGACCAATTCGGATGGTCCACCCCCACCACTTAATGGATCCAAATGGTTTCCAGAGAGTGGTAGGGGATGCTTTATCCCATGTTGATGGCCTTTCAGCTGATTCCCTGGTGGCCTGTTGGAATGCGGAGTTAACCAGGGCTATCGACTGTCTGGCTCCGAAGCGCCCTCTCTGATTGCATGGAGCCCAGACAGCCCCGTGGTTTTCCACGGATCTGAGGGCGATGAAACAATCGATGAGATGGCTAAAATGTCAGTGGCGGATAACTCATTCTGAAGCTGACATGGATTAGAGCTCAATGTCAAGCCTACGAAGTGGTGGTAGCGATGGCGAAGAAGACTTTCTTCACCGCCTCTATTGCATCTGCAGAAAACAGCAGCAGGAGACTCTTTCAGGTGGTTCGCAATTTAATGGAACCACCTGCTACATTGGGGCCTAGTATGGGCCACATGATCTCCTACAATGATTTTGCAAAGTTTTTTGCAGATAAAGTTACTCAGATTTGGGAAGAGGTAGACTCCACCGTGGGAGCAGGGCTGGGGAGGGAGAGTGCAAGAGTCCTGTCTAGTCAAGTTGCATGGGATCAATTCCAATCTGTTACCTCCGAGGATGTGGACAGGCTGCTTGGACGAGTGAAACCAACCACCTGTCTCCTTGATCCTTGCCCATCCTGGCTTATAAAAGCTAGCTGGGAAGGGCTGGGTGATGGGATTCGTGGGGTGGTGAATGCTTCTCTCTGTGAGAGAAGGGAGCCTTCCCAGACCCACTGAAAGATGCGGCTATCAAACCGCTTCTTAAAAAACCATCTTTAGATGCTGCCAATTTGGCCAACTACCGCCCAGTCTCAAATCTTCCATTTTTGGGCAAGGTGATTGAGTGAGTGGTTGCTGAACAACTCCAGGCATGCCTGGAAGAAGCGGACCATTTGGATCCCTTCCAGTCGGGATTCAGGCCTCATCATGGGACTGAAACTGCCTTGGTCGCACTGGTTGATGATCTCCAGCGGGCTAGGGACAAAGGTGAGAGCTGTTTCCTAGTTCTGCTGGATCTCTCAGCGGCTTTTGACACCATTGACCATAACATCCTTCTGGACCATCTAGAGGGGCTGGGAGCTGGGGGCACTGTCATACAGTGGTTCCGCTCCTTCCTCCTGGGCTGTGTTCAGAAAGTGGTGGTGGGGGATGAGTGTTCAGACCCCATGGCTCTCACTTGTGGGGTGCCTCAGGGTTCTGTCCTGTCCCCCATGCTTTTCAACATCTACATGCAGCCGCTGGGAGAGATCATCAGGGGGTTTGGGCTGGGTGTTCATCAGTATGCGGATGATACCCAGCTCTACCTCTCTTTCAAATCGAAACCAGTGAAGGCGGTGAAGGTCCTGTGTGAGTGTCTGAAGGTGGTTGGAGGATGGTTGGAGGCTAACAGATTGAGGTTGAATCCTGACAAGACAGAAGTTTTAGGGGGACAGGAGGTGGGCAGGTTTTGAGGATTCCCTGGTCCTGAATGGGGTAACTGTGCCCCTGAAGGACCAGGTGCACAGCCTGGGAGTCATTTTGGACTCACAGTTGTCCATGGAGGCACAGGTCAATTCTGTGTCCAGGACAGCTGTTCATCAGCTCCATCTGGTATGCAGGCTGAGACCTTACCTGCCCGTGGACTGTCTTGCGAGAGTCGTGCATGCTCTGGTTATCTCTCGCTTGGACTACTGCAATGTGCTCTACATGGGACAACCTTTGAAGGTGACCTACAAAGGTGAAACTACAACTAATCCAGAATGCGGCAGCTAGACTGGTGACTGGGAGCGGCTGCCAAGACCATATAACATCAGTCTTGAAAGACCTACACTGGCTCCCAGTACATTTCCGAGCACAATTCAAAGTGCTGGTGCCTTTAAAGCCCTAAACGGCCTCGGCCCAGTATACCTGAAGGAGCGTATCCACCTCCATCGTTCTGCCTGGACACTGAGGTCCAGCGCTGAGGGCCTTCTCCCTTGCTGTGAGAAGCCAAGTTATAGGGAATCAGGCAGAGGGCCTTCTTGGTGGTGGCGCCCACCCTGTGGAACGCCCTCCTGTCAGATGTCAAGGAAATAAACAACTATCTGACTTTTAGAAGACATCTGAAGGCAGCCCTGTTTAGGGAAGTTTTTAATGTTTAATAGGTTATTGTATTTTAGTGTTTTGTTGGAAGACACCCAGAGTGGCTGGGGAAACCCAGCCAGATGGGCGGGGTATAAATAATAATAATAATAATAATAATGTTCAGTACTGATATATTTTTTGCCTTCCCCCTCCCAGGAACTATGCTACATCATGACAAAGTAATGATCTGGTGGGGACTCTTGTAACAAAATGGCTGCACCCCTTTTTGCCCCCAGAAGCCTCCATCACAGTGACACTACATCACCAAGTAATGTAACATCAGAGGGGTTTTGAGGTGAGAAAAGTGTGGTCACCAATGGGGCTTCTGAGAGGAGCTCAATAGTAATGTGAAGTAATGGTTCCCCCAATTTTACCCCCTTGAAAATTGCCAGGTAGCATTCAGCACCGCTTTTCCATGTCTCCTGTGCTCAAATTTAGGTGTCAAGCTTTTTGTGGATAACCTTTGGTTCAGCCTTCTTAAAAACCACATTTTAACAGCTCTTTTTGGCTCAATAATGCTATTTGGCTCTGTCAAAACACCTTCATGTTGAACCAGATGCTAATGGGCCTACATTAGGTCAGACCCATCACATTTATTTATTATTTGATAGTTGACATTATAGTTTATAAACCACCCCAGAAAGGCCTCTGGAAGCCGTGTAGAGAACATAAAAGGGAAAGTACAATAACTATAAAACAACCAAATAAAAACAATGTTTGAACAGCAGGTGGAAAAATGTACACAGACTCAACAGCAAAAGCAAACAGCTCCCTTAAACCAAGCAATTTGAGGAGGGACAGACTAGTACTGAAGGCTCAGCAAACGAAACTAAAGCAAAGCTCAGGGCAAAGCAATGCAAAGCTAGCGCCCTGGAGAGCACACCCATGCAGCCTCTCAAGTTGGAAAATTGTATGAGCAGGTTCAAATGTTGCTTCAGCTAGAGTCCCAGAGTGATACCTGTCTGGATGGTTAGCTCTTTTAGTTAAAGGGGCTTTGCCTGCTTAAGCAACCATCAGCTTCACTGGGAAGGTGGCCCCTGTGGCTTCATTGGGACTTCTGGGCAAAAAGCCTTGGGTGATGGGAGTACAACCTCCTCACACTGGGAGATGGTAGAGAGATGGGCTCTTGGTGCAAAGGGGCGTCACTTGGGCTCATCACTGAAGCTGGTTCTTCCTCCTCCTCTGACTCTTCACTCATGTACATGGCTTCATATCCTGAATTTTGTCCTGGTTCATGATAAAAATCTTATTGATGACAAAGGATAGCTATGGTCTGAACGCATACCGAACCACACTTTCTGAAGCAAAGCATGTCTGTTTCAAGTCAATGCCTGGGAAGTCAAGTCAACCACGTGGGAAGGAACCTCATGTCCATTGCCCTGAGTTCTAATATATAAGAAGGTCAGGATATAAATGCATCATGAATCTATAACTGATGTGGCATTTGAAGTCCTACTGAAAAAATATTGCTACTCTCAATAATCTTTTGGCTTTCCTCAATATTTGTTAAAGATTTTGCTCAAAGAGATGCTTCCAAGTCTAATTTGAAATTCCACTGACAACTGCGGGAACTAGACCACCCTAGGTAAAGGTAAACAAGGTAAAGGACCCCTGGATGATTAAGTCCAGTCAAAGGTGACTATGGGGTTGTGGCGCTCATCTTGCTTCAGGCCGAGGGAGCCACCGTTTGTCCACAGAAAGCTTTCCGGGTCATATGGCCAGCAGGACTAAACCGCTTCTGGTGCACGGAGGACCATGACAAGTTCCGTTTACCTTCCTGCCAGAGTGGTACCTATTTATCTTTGACATGCTTTTGAACTGCTAGGTTGGCAGGAGCTGGCACAGAGCAACAGGAGCTCACCCCATTGTGGGGATTCGAACCGCCAACCTTCCGATCGGCAAGCCCAAGAGACTAGACCGCCCTATCCCCACCCAAAGTTATGTTAAGTTCCTAACTGAAATTAATTTGATTTTCTGCAAAGTCCCACTGAGATTTTGTTAAAAATGAGAATGCCTGCAATTCAGCTTTGAACTTCACTTTTAGCCAAATTATGTTGAAGATGCTGGTTATGTCTGAATATACTGAACACATCTGAGGGCAGCCCTGTTTAGGGAAGTTTTTAATGTTTGAAGTTTTATTCTGTTTTTAATATTCTGATGGAAGCCACCCAGAATGGCTGGGGATGCCCAGCCAGATGGGCGGGGTATACATAAATTATTATTATTATTTATTATACTGAACAAGGTCAAGAATGAATGCGTAGTGCTGCAAAAACAAAAATACAAGGGGGGAGAGCTGCAAAATGCAGAGTCTGGCCACTCAGATAACCAGTAATGAACTCATCAGTGAGTAGCATGGGGAGATGTGGGTAATTAAATGCCGCTTCTTGTTTTCGTTCCCAAATACCTGATCACAACCACATGTTCTGTGACTATGCAACTCTGCCTTTTGGGGTGGACTGTCGTTCAGTAGTAGAGCGCTTGTCTTCTGTGCAAAAGCTCCCCATTCCAGTCCCCACCATTTCCCTGTAGGAATGGGAATGTCCCCTGTCAGAAACACTGGAAAGCCACTGCCCATCAATGTAAAGGTAAAGGTAAAGGTACCCCTGCCCGTACGGGCCAGTCTTGACAGACTCTAGGGTTGTGCGCCCATCTCACTCAAAGAGGCCGGGGGCCAGCGCTGTCCGGAGACACTTCTGGGTCACGTGGCCAGCGTGACATCACTGCTCTGGCAAGCCAGCGCAGCACACGGAAACGCCGTTTACCTTCCCGCTAGTACCAGGGAGTGCTTTCGAACTGCTAGGTTGGCAGGCGCTGGGACCGAACAACGAGAGCGCGCCCCGCCGCGGGGATTCGAACCGCCGACCTTTCGATCGGCAAGCCCTAGGCGCTGAGGCTTTTAACCACAGCGCCACCCGCGTCCCATGCCCATCAATGTAGACAGCAATAAACTAGACCAGGGGTCAGCAAACTTTTTCAGCAGGGGGCCGGTCCACTGTCCCTCAGACCTTGTGGGGGGGCAGACTATATTTTGAAAAAACACACACGAATGAATTCCTATGTCCCACAAATAACCCAGAGGTGCATTTTAAATAAAAGCACACATTCTACTCATGTAAAAACATGCTTATTCCTGGACCATCCGCCAGCTGGATTTAGAAGGTGATTGGGCCAGATCCAGCACCCGGGCCTTAGTTTGCCTACCCATGAACTAGACGGACCAATGGTCTGACTCTGTATAAGACAATTTTATATGTTCCATACATCACAGTACAAATTGCAGTCTAAGGTCACGCGGCAGCTAGACTGATGACTGGGAGTGGTCGCCGAGACCACATAACACTGGTCTTAAAAGGCCTACATTGGCTCCCAGTACGTTTCCAAGCACAGTTCAAAGTGTTGGTGCTTTAAAGCCCTAAACGGCAGATAGGGACCAGAATACAGTGGTACCTCAGGTTAAGTACTTAATTCGTTCTGGAGGTCCGTTCTTAACCTGAAACTGTTCTTAACCTGAAGCACCACTTTAGCTAATGGGGCCTCCCGGTGCTGCCGCACCACCAGAGCACAATTTCTGTTCTCATCCTGAAGCAAAGTACTTAACCCGAGGTAATATTTCTGGGTTAGCGGAGTCTGTAACCTGAAGCGTATGTAACCTGAGGTACCACTGTACCTGAAAGATCACCTCACCCATTATAAAGCCAATTGATCACTGTGCTCTGCAGGCGAGGGCCTCCTCCAGATCCCATCTTACCAGGGTTGCTGAAGGCTGTGTGGGGAAATGAAGATACCTCATCACTTTCCCCGTGCCAATAGCTGATGGAGTCAAAACAACCCCCATTTCAGAGAAGCTTCAGAAATGAAGAGTGTTTGGCATTTTGGCTGCCATTTATCTTCAGCATCCGTCTCAAATGCCATGGGGGTGGGGCAATCCTAATTTTCCCAGCTGAGCCAGGCACAGTTAGCAGCAGCAGCAGACCGACCATCTCATTACCTCCCAGGCACCTGGCAGTGTGCAACCTGGGAGCTGTTTCTGTTAAAGGACCCTTGGGTGTGAAAGTGATGGTCAGCAGAACTTCCCCCACCATCACTAATGGGAAATGACTTGGCTTGCCTTTCATTGCGGAGTTGATCGGCAACTACAGTTGCCAGAGGATTTTATCGTGAATGAGGGCAGTGACAGATGAAGTCCCCAGAAGAAGAAGGAAAGCCCTTTGTAACTTTTTCTTCTGCCATCTCCCAGAGCCTGGTGGGGAATCCTTGGGAAAAGGAGCCCCTCCCTTCTTTAGTAGACCCCAACACACGCTTGGATCAAAGAAAATTACCCCCCCCCCCAAGTGGGGATTGCAAAGCAAGTGCTATAAAAGGTACTTAACTCCCGGATGTCACTGAATCTAGGGATTTAGAGAGAGACTCATGCCACGTGGCCAGAGGCAGTTTTAAGGTAGCACAATTGGTTCAGCCACACTGAGTGCTGTACTGCAGGGGGTGCCACCACAATGCTGTAGAATGGAGGTGCCCCCACCCGGAATTTTAGCATCACACTGGGCACCACTCAGATCTGAGAGCCCAAAGTCTGCCACTAACAGGGCATTAGACTTCCTAGGACAGGGATAGTCCGTGCAGTATCCTCCAAGTTTCTAACCTCTTTGACCTCCATGATGGCAGAGAGGGTACCACATTAGAAATCAATGGCCACCGCCTGAATTCCAAGAGGGGATTATATGGACCTTTAGTGCTCACGTGAAATAACCTGGCTTCCATTCCCTAACCTGGCATAGACACCTATGGATATATTCTATATAGACATTTATGGATATATTCCTGAAGACTGGGGACTAACAATCATTGTGCAAAATGCAAAACAACAACAACAAAAGATTCTGCCAACTATAGTCTTATCAACATAATAAGTAAATCGTACACAAGACACTTGCAGTGGAAATTCCAATACTGGCTGCAACAAGAAAACATTCTTGCAGATGAGCAAGCGGGATTCTGAGAGGGTCGTTCGACCATCGACCAATGTTTAGTTCTCCAACATCTAACAGAGAAGTACTCATCTAGTAAAACTGCTTCTCTTTCTGTGGCCTTTATTGACTTCAGAGGAGCTTTTGACTCTATTTCCAGAACAAAGCTATGGGAAAAAGTGGAGACCTCCACACTAGATAGACGCCTGCTATACCTAATACACATGTTACACGAAGGGACCTCATTAAAAGTGTGTTGTACCTCCCAAGGCCACTTACCCAATGCAATAGAAACCGAGAAAGGAGTCAAACAAGGATGCATACTGGCCCCATCCTTGTTCAATTATTATATAAATGATATGATCCCTTATTTTCCGCAATATAAATTTCCATCCTCCAAAACTTACAGGAAATCCTATTTTGGTGCCGCTTTACACAGACGACACTTCAATCCTCTCTAGAACACTGATTGGCCTTAAAACAGCCATGAAAACACTCGCTGCATATTGTAAAGAGAGCCAATTGGATCTCAACTGCCAAAACCCCCCAAATCATGGTCTTTGCCAAGAGGCCCAAATCATGTGTATGGTAAGTACATCGACGGACATAAGATTGAGCAGGTCACCCGTTTTAAATACCTGGGTATAGCCCTTCACTCACCAGGAAGCTGGATGTTGTTGGGCTTTTTAAGTCAAGATTTCAACAGCCATCAAAAATTTAAAATTCTAGGTGTAAAAGACCTCATTAAAAAACCTAACATTGAAATATTAATTTCTAATCTTTACAATAAACTCATAAAACATGACAGTTTGTCCTAATATTACAGAAGGGCAGCCAGGTTTAAGTTTCCTTAGTAGGTCTATGGCTGAGGTACAATTTGAACCTGGAATTCTTGATTTCATAGAATCATATAATTTGCAGAGTTGGAAAGAACCCTGTGTCACTTGTCCAACCCCCTGAATGCAGGATTCAGAGCTAAAGAATCCCATGCAATCTGTGTTTGAAAATCTCCAATGAAGGAGAGTCCACCACTTTCCAAGAGAGCTGGTTCCACTGTCAAACAGCTTTTACCAACTAAAACTTATTTCAAATGTTTTGTTGGAATCTCCTTTCTTGTAATTTGTATCTGTTGGTTCAGGTCCTACTTTCTGGATCAGCAGAAAACAAGATCCTTTCATCTTTTCAATCTTCTCTTCTCCAGGCTCAGCATACTGAATTCTTCTAACCATTCATCATAATGCTCAATTACCCCACACTTTATCATTTTGATCTCCCTCCTCTGCAACATTCTTCTTAAACTGTGGTGCCCATGACTGGACATAGTCCCTGAACATGGGGACTGAAACAAGCCAGAATAGAGAGGTAATATGACTTGATCTGGACACTAGACTTCTGTTGATGCAGCCCAGTATAGCATTAGCTTTTTTGCAGCTGCATCACACTGTTGACTCATGTTCAGCTTGTGCTCCACCAAGACCCCTAGATCCTTTTCACATATGCTACTAGTAAGACAGGTGTCTCCCATATTATATTTGTGCATCAGGTTCTTCCTGCACAAGAGCAGAACCTTACATTTGTTCCTATTGAAATTCATTTTGTTAGTTTGGGCCCAAGGTCTCCAATCTGTTAAGATCATTTTGAATTCTGATTCTGTCTTCTGCCATATTAGCTACCCCTTCCAGTTTGGTGTCATCTGCAAATTTGATGAGCATTCCCTCAATTCCTTCATCTAAGTAATTTATAAAGATGTCGAACAAGATATGTAGTTGAGAACTCAGTCTCTTGACCTCAGGATTTCACCAGGCCCCAAAAATCCCCTGCTATATTTTTTGCTTCTTTGGCCCAACTTTTGGCCCGAATCCCTTCCATGAGTTGAGTTCAGAAGCCATCAATATCCCTTGCTGCAGCGTCACAAACTGCATAATTGAATTGCGAAATGATGTATGCCAGGAACTGTTACAAGTCTACAAATAATCTATAGCCCCTTTCCACAGATGGTAGCAACATTGATTTCCCATTCTCCTCGGGGGGAGAGGGGAGGAAACTAGACATGCCATAAAAACCATTTGAAAATGTTCCCCTTCTCCTTAAATAAGGAATATGTCAAATCTATTCATCTGACTGAAACTCATGCGGCATGAGTGAATGCAATAGATCAAGGCCCATGGCAGAGGAACCTAACTTTAAGCCTTGACTTGAGGCTGGAATGAGACTTGTTTTAAAAATTCTAGTCGTCCACCCTTGACAATATTGGAAGAATAATGAGAAAGGATACAATTTAGGGTCCCTTTTGCATACACAGGGAATCAGACCCTGAAGGGTTATGGGGAGGGGGGAGGAGCAGCTGTTCTCAGTGGCTGCTCCACTATCCCACCCCAAATTATGAAATTCTTCCCACCAAAGAGCCACCAAAGTCCAGATTTGAGTAACTGGTTTTTCAGAGTCTGACCTATGAGGATGAAGTAGAACAGGGGTCGGCAAGGCTTACCGGGCATGGGCCGGATCACTCTATGGGATCCTCTGTGGTCCAGGCCAGTGCATCTGTGCATGTCCGCGGCACTGGAAGTCGCTTCTGTGCATGGCCAGATACCAAAAATTGCACCTGCATAGAAGCAATTTTTGGCATCTGGGCATGCGCAGAAGTGATTTCCGGTGCCACGGAAGACAGTCCTCACACCGTGCTGGGCTGCTTTAGTGCAGCACGTGGGGACTCGCCGAGTGGGTGGCTTGGTTCAGGGGCGGCTTGTGGGCTGGTTAAATGGCCTCCGTGGGCCACTGGGCCTTAGGTTGCCGACCCCTGAAGTAGAGGAACAAAGGAGAAATGCCATCAGATTAAATTGAATTGTGCTCTGTTTTGCTGTAGGGTTGTTGTTTGCTGCTTTGCTTTTTGTTATCTTGGGACAGGGCAGAATGATATAATCCTAGAATCAAGGAGTTGTAGAGTTGGAATGAACCACAAGGGTCATGGAGTCCAATCCCCTGCAATGCAGGACTCTTTTGCCAAATGTTGGGGCTTGAACCCACAAACATGAGATTAAGAGTCTCATGCTCTATCAACTGAGCTATCACAGAATATACCGGTAAACAGAGATACACACAGAAAGAGTGTTGTAGGTTCAGGGGGTCAGGCTGCACGATGCTTTGAGTCCCTCCCAATTCTTGGGGTCCTGTACTCATCAAGGGTTAAAATCTGATGGTCTTTGGTTGAACAAGGCAATTCTAAGATAATGACTCAGCTTGCTAGCTAAGTACCTTCATTAGTATTACCCTGTGCTGGAGGATAATTAGGTGGTGAAATATACTCAGAGTCGCAAAGTGATTTCATGCTCTTTATTCAGCTCATAGTAGTGAGGAGGAATGAATGAAAGTCCCCTCAAAGTATCTGCTTTATATACATTATTTACACAATGGGCTGCACATGATTGGCTAATTCTGGAATTCTACTGTAAGCCAATCAGGTTGTGGATTCACTTATATCTGGAGTATGATTGGATGGTTCCTGCCAACCAATCATACTGCTGCATTGTTCTAGGACCAATCAGACTGCTGCAATTTGGATCCTATTGTTCTAGGACCAATCAGACTGCTGCAGTTTGGATCCTATTCAACTCAGTACATAACAGGTGGGCTCCTCCCTCTCCCCTGGGTGGCAAATAGAAGGACAACAGCTAGGTTGGTTGTGTGACAGTTGGGTTAGAAAGCAGGCTTGCTCTGTATGTTGCCTCCTAAGCTGTAACTAAGCAGGAAGCCATCTCTGCTGGGGTGTTGATGCTATGAGCCCCTCCATATAAAGCCATTATTTCATCTTCCTTATGATCTTTCTTCCCAGCCCCATAAGAATTAAACACTTGCAATCCTTCAGTATGTCTCTGATTTGTGCTATGTTTAACAGAGGATGATAAAATGGCTGAGACAGTTGGAACAAGAAACAGATGTCCAAAGGTTGCATTTAGAAAAAAACCCATGGATGCCAGCTCTATTTTTCATCAGAAGAGTGGTCCAGAGGAAACCATGTGCTAATATATTTCAGTTATCACATTGCAAAAAAAGAGGATGCAATCAGGCTGTTATTTTCTGGCGAAGTGCAGAATGTGCCCTTGCTGAGTTAGCAAAGGCTTGGAAATATGTGAGGATGGAAATGACAGTTAGTCACCAGGAACCATTATTTATAGAGCTCATTGACTAAATCTGCTTGGAAAGAGAGGGTGGACAATTACATTAAATATCTCAAAGAAGACAAAGGTCTCCCACAGTCCATCCAATAACTCCAGATGGCTTTAGAGCTCTTTCCAGGGGATGGATACAAAATAGAGAGCTGGCAGAAAATATTCAGGTCTTAGGCCAGCCTAACTGCAGCCCAGTGCCCCCCCCCCAGTTGCTTGGGATTCCAATTCCCAGCAACCTCTACCTGGCCAAGGAGGATGGGAGTTGTGGTCCAGAACATCTGGAGGACACCAGCCTGGGGGAGACTGGCCTTGGCTTTGTTCTGCTCTTGTAGGGCCTCTAGGGACAAGGTGTTCTCTCCATGCAATTTTCAAGACAACCCTGCCAGAGAGGTCAGACTGACAGGTAGCAGCTGATCTTCCTGCAAGCTTCATGTACAAGTTGGATTTAAGCCCAGATCTCTCTGCTCTTAATCCAGCACATTGACCAGTACACTGCATTGACTCATTCAGATGGCACTTGTACTCACCAATGTAATTCTTAGCACTCTCACCCAAGTTGCTATGAGATTCAGAACAATGAGTTAGTTGCCTTCTTGTGAGATGTGCAGCAATGATGTATCACTTGAACAAGGACAGCCAACATCTGTGATTCATAAAAAGAATGTACCGTATTTTTTGCACCACAACACTCACTTTTTTCCTCCTAGAAAGTAAGGGGAAATGTCTGTGCATGTTATGGAGGTAATGCCTACGGGTGGCGGGGGGGGGGGGGGATCTGCTGCAGTTGTGAGCAGAGGATCCATGGTTCCCCTTCCTTCCCTCCTCCGTGGCTCGCTTTGAAACAGCAAAGCGGGAGAAGAGCCGCTGAGTGGGGAGGAGAGAGGGACAGAGAGCCTGCTTCTTTAAAGGAGCAAAGCGGCTCCTGTCCGGTTGGTTCCTTTAAAGCAAGCAGGCTCTCTGTCCCTCTCTCCTCCCCACTCAGCTCGCTACATAGCAGCAAAGTTTTTCAGCTCCCTAAGCCGGGGATGAGCGGGGAGGAGGAAGAAAAGCAGAGCCTGCTTGCTTTAAAGGAGCAAAGTGGGAGAGGAGAGGAGCCTTCTCCCCTTATACTCATCTTCTTCATTATTAGCAGCATCCTTCTCCACCCACCCCACGCGTGTTCCTTGTCCCTTGAGTGCTTTTCCTTCCCTCCCCACTTAAAACGTGGTTACAAAGCACCGATCCACATGGATCCTCAGGATTTTTGCATTGGGCTATTCCAAACTCACTGTCAGATCACATGTCTGTGGTCACAGCACGAACCACAAAAATCATACATCCACTGTTTCGTTTAGAATATTTTTTTTCTTGTTTTCCTCCTCTAAAAACTACGTGCGTGTTATGGTCGGGTGCGTGTTATAGAGCGAAAAATACGGTATATCAGATTGGGAAATGGCTGAATTTTAAACAGCCTATTAAAAAGCAGTTAAAGCTCAACTAATCCACATGTGCTCAGGAAACTCCTACAAGGGTTAAATTGGTTAAATTGGTTATGTACTGACATAACTCCTACAAGGGTTAAATTGGTTAAATTGGTTATGTACTGACATAAACCAATTATTCATTTTGGAGACACTTTTCTGAATTTCATGGCTTTGCCACCAGTGGTAAGAAAAACACATAAAACAAGGTCACTAATTATGGCACAAGGGAAACTCATGAACTGCAGTCCTTAGTCTCAATTCTGACTATACTTTTTAGATGTCCTTGGAGAAAACTTGTATGGGTAATGCACCTCCAAAGAAGTGTGACTGGCCCAAGGTCACCCAGCAGCTGCATGTGGAGAAGTGGAGACACAAACCCGGTTCGCCAGATTACGAGTTTACCACTCTTAACCACTACACCACACTGGCATGTCTTGGGAGGGGGGGTGTTGTCAACCCCTCCCACCATCGCACTCACCACAGCAGCAGCATCACTTATGGCCATCCACATGGGGCAGCATTTTAGCAGGGGGGCCAGCAACACTTTTGAATGGGCAGCCGGTTCAACTGCCATTGACAATGCTTATCTGCCATTTTAATTTACCCCAAATGCAGTGGCTTGGAATGCACATCCCTGCCACTAAAATGGCCTTTGAGGGGCCTGGCAAGGAGGACAGTAGAGCAGCAGAACAGAGTCAGGCCGGTGAGGTGCCCATCCAGGCAAACAAGAGTCATTATCGGAGCGCAGGGAAAGTGTTCCGAGCTGCAGGGAAAGTGTGCAGCCAGGAAGAAACACTAAAAGGTAGCATTTTTGCTTTTGCAAAGTGGGGCTGGTGAGCAGCATGGCCTGGGGGTAAGGGGTGGGGCTGAGGCGGACTTATAGCCTCGGGGAAGTCCTGGGAGCCAGATGAAGAGGCTTAGACTTAGAGGGTGGCATTTCATCTCTGGGCATAAGGTTCCCCTTCCTTGGGGTAGAGGATACTTACCCAGGGTTATTTTTCTAGAAAAAGAGGTGCCGGAACTCACCCTGAACGCCTCCCTTGTTCTCTCAGAATGGCAATGGTGCCCACCTGAGAGGGGCCGGAACTGAGTTCCGGTGAGTTCCAGCTGAAAAAAAGCCCTTCTTATGACTGATCACATGCAAAAGTTTCATAGACTGTAAATGTCTGATCTGCCAATGCATACTCTTCCTTGTGGAAAACAAGAGGGGACTGGTAATAATGTACTAATTTCCAGTGAGGAAATCAATGGGAAAATTGTTATTTATAACTGCTGCTTTGGAAAGGTCACATAGATTGCCTTACTGTATACATGTTTCCAATTTTCTAGGAGAAAAACAAAATTAAAATTTAAGCCCAGAGTATGTTGCCTGGATGGTGGTCATAGGGGGTGGGGAGGGAGAGGATTAAACCAGCTAGCTTGAACTGTAGAATCACTTAAAAATGCATTTCGTATCATTCTAACTTGTTATCTTTCTTTAAAAACCCAGATAGCAGCTTTGAATAGCATATTACAGTAATATCCATGCTGTTTCTCTCATATGCTTATGGTCCCCCCCCAAATTTTTTTATTGATTTTCCAAAAATTTAAAACATACATACATACATCCTACATACATACATACATACATACATCCTCATACATACATACATACATACATACATCCTCAAAACATACATACATACATACATACATCCTCAAATCCCCTTGGTTGAATTTCATTATATATTATTTTAACAGTTTTCCAAAATCGATTTTCTCATAATATTAACTTGATCACTTAATATCTTTCATTCTTTCTAATTTAGCTTTAAACATCTTAAATCCTATCCTTACATATTTAAATCCTAAGCCTATCTATTATTTGCAAGCTTTTCCAATTAAGTTATCTTAACATATTTAGCTAAATAGTCTTTAAATTTCATCCATTCCTCCTGGTACTCCTCCTCCTCCTTCTGGTCGCGGATTCTTCCAGTCAGGTTGGCCAGCTCCAAAAAATCTATCATCTGCCAATCTTTCACTGTTGGTACTTCTTGTGTTTTCCAATTCTTCGCTAACAAAATTCTTGCTGCAGTTGTGACATACAAAAATAATTTAACATCTTTCTTGGGCAATTCCAAACCTGTTATTCCAAGAAGAAAGGCCTCTGGTTTCTTAGTAAGTGTATATTTCAACATCTTTTTCAGTTCATTATAACTCTTCTCCCAGAAGTCTTTCACCTCGGGGCAGGTCCACCACATATGAAAAAAGGCACCCTCTTTTTCTTTACATTTCCAGCATTGATTATCACTATTGTGATAAATCTTTGCTAATTTTACAGGGATTAAGTACCATCTATACATCATTTTCATAATATTTTCCTTTAACACCGTACATGCAGTGAACTTGACCCCTTTCTTCCACAGTCTTTCCTAATCCTCAAACATTATGTTATGTCCCACATCTCTTGCCCAGTCTATCATCACAGATTTAACTTGCCTTTGTATGCCACTCCAACAGTAAATTATACATTTTAGACAAATTTTTAACTTTAGAGTCCAACAACTCCATTTCCAACTTGGATTTTTCTGAAGCAAAACCATTTTTCTTATCTAATTTGTACAATTCATTAATCTGGTGATAATGTAACCAATTTAACTTGTCTTTAATTTGGTCAAATAGTTTTAATTTATAACTTTCTTTGTCCTCCACTAGCAAATCTGAATATCTCATCCACTTGGTGTCTATATTTAACTTTTTCTGGGCGAAAGCCATCTGGGTGTCTTCCTTTCCAAGAGATCTTTATATTTTATCCATACGTTGTACAAAGATTTTCTAATTACATGGTTTTTAAAAGCATTATGGGCCTTTACTTTATCATACCATAAATATGTATCCCATCCAAACACATTGTCAAATCACTCCAAATCTAAAAAGTTGGTATCTTCTAGTTGTATCCATTTCTTAATCCAGCAAAGCGCCGCAGCTTCAAAATAGATTTTTAAATCTGGCAGGGAAAATCCCCCTCTTTCTTTAGAGTCTGTAAGTAGTTTATATTTAATTCTTGTCGTCCCCTCCCCTGCTAGATGAATCTAGATAAAACTTTCTGCCGTTCTTTAAAACATTTCACATTCTCTATAATTGGGAGGGCTTAGAACAGAAATAACATCTTTGGCAATACATTCATCTTAACAACCGAAATCCAGCCCATTAATGACAATTTTATGCTTATGTTTTAAGGCAGATCTATTCTTTTTGAGGGATGCGGGTGGCGGGTGGAGCCTAGGACTTGCCGATCAGAAGGTCGGCGATTCAAATCCCCGCGACGGGGTGAGCTTCTGTTGCTTGGTCCCTGCTCCTGCCAACCTAGCAGTTCGAAAGCACGTCAACGTGCAGGTAAATCAATAGGTACCGCTCCGGCGGGAAGGTAAACGGCATTTCCGTGAGCTGCTCTGGTTCACCAGAAGCGGCTTAGTCATGCTGGCCACATGAGTCGCTGGTACGCCAGTTCCCTCTGCCAGTAAAGCGAGATGAGCGCCGCAACCCCAGAGTCATTCACGACTGAAACTAATGGTCAGGGGTTCCTTTACCTTTACTTTATTCTTTTTGAAGTCACAATATTTCCAGAACTTTTATCATTTACCTCATAGTGTTTGCCAAAATAGACATTTTCTTGTTAAATGACTTTATCTCATGTAATGAGGCATAGGGGGGAGTAAGAGAGAAGGCATGGAGAAGTAGAGAATCATTTGAAGGGATTTGGTTTGAAGATTGTCCTTTTTTAAAAATCAAGCTGCTTAAGCAAAATAAATGAAGGCCGCCGGGGTGGGGTGGGGGTGGGGAATGATAATAAATCTCTAGTGACAAGTTCTCATTGGACCAGAAATACAGTTAAAATGTAGAAAAATTAAAATGGTAATGGGATTAGGAGAAATTTCATTCCCAACTCAGAGGCATGATCTCTTCCTATGCGGATGGCGGGCATGGGACGGGACAAAGTTTTAGGATGTAGTCTTCAAGCAGGGAGGGGTGGGACCACAAGGGTGGTCCATGCACCTCAACCTCATGCACTGTCTCATAAGAACTTGGGAGGAGCCCAGACCACTGGCTCATCTAGTCCAGCATCCTGTTCTCAAAGTGGCTGACCAGATACCTTTGGGAAAACTGCAAGCAGGATCTGAGCACAAAAGCAGATGTCCCTTCCTGCGGCTTCCAGCAACTGGGATTCAGAAGCATTGCTGCTTCTGACTGTGGAGGCAGAGCAGAGCCATCCTGGTTTGTAACCATTCACTGGGCTTTCCTCCATGAGTTTGTCTAATCCTCCTTTAACACAGTCCAGGTTAATGGTCATCACTTCCTGTGGAGTGAGTTCCATAGTTTACCTATGTGGGGTATGAAGAAGTACTTCCTTTTACCTGTCCTGAATCTTCTCCTGTTGGAGGTGTCAGGCCTCTTAATACCAGTTGCTGGGAACTTCAGGCAGGTAAGGGAATGCGGATGGGCTCAGGTGCTGCTTGCAGAATTCTCACAGAGGCATCTGGTTGGCCACTGTGAGGACAGAGTGCTGAACTGGACGGGCAGTGGAACATCCTCCCATCAGATGCCAAGCAAATAAATAACCATACAACTTTTAGAAGACATCTGAAGACACCCCTGCTCAGGGAAGTTATTTATGTTTGATGTTTTAGTATGTTTTTATATGTGTTGGAGGCTGCCCAGAGTGGCTTGGGCAACTCAGCCAGATGGGCGGGGTATAAATAACACCACCACCACCATCGGGGGCAGTGGTCAAAGGCAAGAAATGGTGTTGAAGATAGAGGAAGATTTGAAAGTGTTGTCTCTAGCAAGAAGAGAAAGGGTCGTTGGGCCATTCAAAGAAGACAGCAAAACACAGAGGGCAGGGCACAGCTAGTCTTCACTGCAACCACACACTCCCCATATTCCATGCTTTTGGCTGCACATGAAAATAAATGCTGCCTTGTGTGGCATGACTGAACTGTATGGGGATAGGCCTCCTTCTTGCAGAGATGTTCAATGTGTGTATGGGGACTTACAAGATGGGTGGGATTCATTCTTCTCCCCCCTGTGAACCACATGGGCTGCATATATGAACTCAGTGGGGAGTATATGTATAGGATTGCCCCACAAGTGGTGGGGAGATCACAAATGGCTGGGGATGAAATGAGTCCTTCTTGCCTTAGTTAAACTGGCTGTCTCTGAAGGTGCTCAAGTACCCTCTGCTGAGGCTTCAACAGATGGGGACAATCTCTCCCAAGACCTACTGACACCCCCCAAATTGTCTGTAAGGCAGGAAAAATAAAAACAGCAGTATTGATTCCCTCACATGAAAACAGAGCACAACTGTATCAGAAATATCTTGAAGACTCATATAATTAGTATGAATGTAAATAAGTATTTACATTCTGCAGCCTTCTGCTCTCCACAGCAATGGAACAATCAGTGGCTTTATATTTTGCTGACAGACAGGGAAATCTTTCTAAAACACATTTACATTTCAGATGGAGTGTAAAACGATTTACACACTATAGTCTTTAATATTTCTCACTCTGGTTTGTCAATATGAGGTATGTGAAACAGAGTAAATAGAGAAATAAATTGCACAAGCAAATAGCTTATTTTAAGCCCCATGCACCAAAAGAAATATTTTTCTCTCTTTCTAGAGTTTCATTCTGCCTTGCCTGATTGGTTTTTGATGACAGTTTAAGTTTCTGGTTTTCTTAAACAAGAATACAAGGTTAGGTTGGAGCAGAGAGAAAAAAATATTTTCAGTAGATTCCATTCTCTAGAAGAGGGGGTCTGAGAAACCAAAGCAACTTTCACATTTCTTTTAATCACAGATGCAGCTGTTGACATTCCTCTTTAGTTAAGTGCTTAGCCGCAGTATTGACATGAGCCAACAGTGTGACGCGGCAGCTAAAAAAGCCAATGCAATTCTGGGCTGCATCAATAGGAGTATAGCATCTAGATCAAGGGAAGTTATAGTGCCACTGTATTCTGCTCTGGTCAGACCTCACCTGGAGTACTGTGTTCAGTTCTGGGCACTGACAAACTGGAACGTGTCCAGAGGAGGGCAACCAGAATGGTCAAAGGCCTGGAAACGATGCCTTATGAGGAACGGCTAAGGGAGCTGGGCATGTTTAGCCTGGAGAAGAGGAGGTTAAGGGGTGATATGATAGCCATGTTCAAATATATAAAAGGATGTCACATAGAGGAGGGAGAAAGGTTGTTTTCTGCTGCTCCAGAGAACTGGACACGGAGCAATGGATCCAAACTACAAGAAAGAAGATTCCACCTAAACATTAGGAAGAACTTCCTGACAGTAAGAGCTGTTCGACAGTGGAATTTGCTGCCAAGGAGTGTGGTGGAGTCTCCTTCTTTGGAGGTCTTTAAGCAGAGGCTTGACAACCATATGTCAGGAGTGTTCTGATGGTGTTTCCTGCTTGGCAGGGGGTTGGACTCAATGGCCCTTGTGGTCTCTTCCAACTCTATGATTCTATGATTCTAAGAAACAGCACCTCAACTCCTGGGCTTCAGCTCAAACTCCTATCAAGGGGAGAGACCCTGGCTCAGTAGCAGAGCACATGCTTTGTGTGCCAAATGACCCAAATCCAACGCCAGGCACCTTCAGTTAAAATGGATGATGCTTATAAAGGCCTCCAAGGCTGGCACAAGACATTCTGCCACCTGAGCAGAGGCAGACCAGCTGTCTCCGCTTCCCTATACACAGTGACAGCTGTAGCCCCCCCATTAACCACCTGCCCCCACATCCTCCTCCAACCTCAGTACTGTCTTGCTCTGAAAGACATGGTATCCTTCCTCCTGCTCTCCAGGGTTGCCTCACTCCAAACACCTCACTCCACAGAAGGTCCCTTCCTTCGACCAAGGCACGGGTAAGGGAGGCAGGGATTTATGAGCACTAGAGCCACTCTGCTTCAGCGGAAGGGTGCTGCTGCTCTTAGAGTCCTAGGCAGCTGTATCTGGGCTGGAGTAGTGGCTGGTTGACCAGCAGTTCCATTCACCACAGCAACACTTAATTGGCCAGCTGGCAAAACAGCACCGAGTGGTTCTCTTGGTGGGTGGAGGTGGCAGATGTGAATGAGCCAGGGGACCCTGACTCATGGCCCTCACAATCTGCCACCTGCGGCAAAGGGTTCCACTTGCCTAATGGGTTGGTGAACAGGTGCCTGTCAGAATACAGAAAACCTGCCTAGATGGTCCAGTGGTCTGACATGGTCACCTGCTGATGCTCCTCTTTTCAAGAGACATCACTCCCTCTTTGCTGACACATGGAAGTGCAAGGAAAGGGTTGAAGGTGGAAGAGAAATTATTAACAATGGCCACATAATGATCATTCTGTAGGCATTCTTGAAGATGGCTTTAAAGGGTTTTATGATACCTTTATGACTGAGTTTTAAAGAAGGTAGATTATATTACTTGTACAGCAAAGCATAAATCTTTTCTCTAACCAGTCGCCCTCTTCCAAGTTCTCTGTCGTTTGGTGTAAGTATTTTGACGATGATATGGGGAAGAATTGGCTGCCATGCCCTTCACTAGTCTCATTCATATTCCCCTGGCTTTAATTACTTCTGTCAATTCTTCATGTTTCATTACCTTCACTTCAGATTTTGTCTGTATAAACATTTGGGGAATATATCTCCCCCTCCTCTCAGTGCTATCATGAAATGGTATCCAGCCATCTGGATGTGTAACCTTCTTGTCATCAAAGAGTTGGTGTACTTATTATGCAGTCCTTATTAATACCTAAATTATCTGTTTCCTGCTCTTCAAGCAAAAAGAGGATCTTTCATGGCAGAGTAGTAGTTATGGAATGAACTTTGATGCCCTTTGTGGGAAATAATTATATAGCATTTAGCCATAAATAACAAGTCATTTTCATTTTCTTCACGGTGATTGAGGTGTATCGACAACTTCAAAAATAGCTTTTAAAAAATTGGGGGAAAACATTTAATAGAATGTTCTGCCTCAGAATGAAACTGATTGTGCTTATTATATATCATTTGCAAATCTAAACACTATCAGCAACACTGAATAGCTGGATATGCAGTTCAGAGATGATGGAAATTTTAAGCCAAGTGATGATCCCTCCAGACTACAATTCCCATCATCTTTGATCATTGGCCATGCTGGGTGGGGGCTGATGGGAGTTGGAGTCCAACAATGTCTGGAGAGCCAGATGTTCTCCATCCCTGGAGTATAGGTAATGGGAAAGCAAGTGTTATAAACTAAACAAGCCAAATCATTGCAGTCCAACAGAAGGGAAAGTAGCTGTCACCATATTTGGCCATGTGTTTCTACCTAAAGAGACATGAAAGTTTAAGAACACAAGCTGATTACATCCCACCTTTAAAAGACCCAGTTCTTCTGTTCCTCAAGGAGCTACAGTATACTCTATGCAATGAACTTACACTCAAATGTAATGGAACACAATCACATGTGCTGACTTGAAAATAGAGGGAGATTTTACAGAGAAATCACTATTATGTGCTAAAGAGCTGCTAGCTGTTATAGGAATGTGATAAGGAATTTACTAGCATTATAATCTCAAATGGACAGAAGTAATTTAAAGAGACTGTGATTCATAGCTAGATAGAGAGACAGAGATGCTCCTTGGAATCTTTTAATGCTAGTCATTTGGATGAGTACTCTTCAATGAGTATTCAGAATCAAGTTCATGAGCATGGATGCTCATTGCTTATTAGATGGTAAGCATCAAATGATGAGTTGTTGGTGAGAGTAAACCACTATCACAAATGAATGACCAAAGACGGGGCTCTTACTGGATTCAAGATCCATTTCTCTGAACCACACCAAGTTTCTACAATCTGGGGGGGGGGGGGCACCTGTCAACTCACACACAGGGAGGGTCACGATCTTGTGAAGCAGCAGTGAGGGCAAAAACAATGATGGAAGCCTGTGAGGTGTGTTGGAGGAGAGGGAGCCAATGGCCTTACTGGTGGTTGTCGCTGTGAGTCAGAAGATGATGCATGCACTACAATGCAGAGCTGATGATATCATAATCCCACCCCCATCTGAGCATGGCTGAACAGCTGAACTCCGCCGCTAGCAATGTAAGCATATGGGGACTCAAACTAGAGCAGCCAGTATCCAGTCTCTAGAGCCTTCCTTCATGCAGCAGCTGCACTCTGGCTCTTCAGGAGGTCAGGTAGATGAGGCCGTAGGGCAAGAATGAGAAATTTGTGACCTTCTAGATGTTGTTGGGACTCCAGATCCCATCAGTCCCATTCAGCATGGCCAATGGGCAGAGGAAAGATGGGAGTTGGGGTTCAGCAGCAAATGGAGGGCCACAGAAGAGAATCAGATGATCTCCTGGCTTGCACAGTGGCAGCTGATTTTGCAAACTGATTGGGACACACCAGGCCCCATAATGCCTTAAAGCCAAGCTAGCTTATGTCCAAACAGCTTACCTTTAGCACCCTGCCTGCCTCTGGTCTTTGCCCCTTTCCATCCCTATGTTTGTTTTTTTGGAATGCAGCCTTCAATTTATTCTTTATTTTTTAAAAAGATGATTGGATTCTATAGGTTTAAAAAGCGAAAAATGAAAACATAAAGCATAATAATTAAAAGGAAACACCACAGATCCCCCCACTCTCCCATCTCTGTAGCCCTCGGTGGTACTGTTCAATTACATACAAGTCATTTAAAAATTCTAATGCTTGTTGGTTTCATTTCATTGTGCAACTACAAGTAATCAGAATGAGTCTGGGTAGAGTTTCATTTGCCATCGTAGTGGAAATTGTGGGCGGAAAATATGAATCACTGTGTGTGGAGTAAATAACAAAAGAATCAGCTGGGTGCCTGGATTCAAAACACAGGGGGGTAAACTCACTCTCCAATGCTAAGTGGATGCTAACATGCTTTAGAAGGTACTATGCAGCAGAAGGGAGAAATTGAAAAAGATGGAAAATGGGATGGGAATTCAGAAAAAGATAAAATTATGTATTGAAATATATATGTTAAACTTTTGAAAACTTAATAAAAATATATATTTTAAAAAATGCTTTACTTACAGATTTGAAGGTCAAATTCATGCATTTATCCAAGCAGCAGCAAGGAGAACATAGGCAGAAACTATTGGTTAGAAAATACAGAAAGATAGTTTCAAACTCATGCTCTAAGCTTGGAGCTTGCTTAGGCACATCTTCCTTGGTGAGTTACATGGCACGGATGAGAGAGGGAGCAGCAAAAGAAGGCTTCACTTTCTCCCTTGTCAGAGAAGGGTGTGTGTGTGTGACTTAGCTGAGTCTAGGAATCCAGCTGTATTGTCTTAACTACTTTGTGCACTAACATAGCACACATGCATAGTTATGTTTGACTACAATTTCCCAAAGAAATGAAGAGAAAGGCCAGCAGCCTGTCACAGCAATGCTATTTGATGTTCATTTGTATATGCTATGATATCCATATCTGTGGCTGAATGGATGATAATTTGTCTGTCCCATGATTGTCATTAATATACGAAATAAAAGGCCACCAAATCATAAAGAAAGTGTCTGGCTTCTCTGTGCTTATAGCAACATGGAGATTGTGTGTTAGCCCATTTCCAGATGTTTTTGTATGAATCCTTTTGAATTCTTTCCATTTTGGAGCAATGGATAGACAGGTTGCAGTTAACAGATAAGTTAACAGCTCTTTTGTTTCACATTGTTTATTAGCACCCTCAAAGATAGGTTGTGGTGTAAGTTCAACATGACCAAGTATGATGTTTTTGTATTTCAGATCCAATTTAATTTCAAAATTTCTTAACCTCTTAACTGACCTTGCAGGCCAGCGGCTGAAGAAGGAGCCAAAAGGGTTTTCTTGTGTGTGTGATTCTTTGTGGCTGATTAGCTGCTCTCCCTGTACAAAGGTGAGAGGGGGCAGGGTTTCTGTTGAGGCAGGTGATTAACTGTGGGAGGAGCTTATCAGAGCTTGCAGGGCAGCAGCTGAAGCAGTTTGATCCATCTTTTAGATTTAGGGGAGCTAGTCTCAAACGTTTGTTGGGGGAGACCTCGGTTTTTTGGGGGGGAGTTATTAGTCCTGTCTTCACACTTTTTATGATGCAGGACCGCTGTAGCCACCCCCAACGACACGTTCTCAAGATGGAGGGGGAGGGAACAGCTGCAGTCGCCTGCAGTTCCTGCGCAATGCTTGCCATCTTGCCAAAGGTTGCAGGCAGCTTTACATGCAGCAATTGCATGTTGATTGCCCTCCTAAAAGACAAAGTCCAGCAACTGGAGGAACGTGTAGCTACACTCCAAAGAATTAGAGAGCTGGAGCTCTTCTTGGAAGCAGCAGAGCACACCGTCTCCACCAAGGAGGAGACAGGAGACTCCCCTGGGAAGGAGGCTAGTTCACCAACACAGGAGCCTGATATGTGGAGAAACGTGACTCAAAGAAGTAGGAGGCCCAGGGTTCGCTCTGATTGTTTAGAAATACACAATCGCTTTCAGGTCCTCTCCCCTAGCATGGAAGACGAAGAGCAGACTCCATTTGAGGATCTCTCCCTCATTACAGTCGATCAGGTATATGAAGACGAGCGGCAAAGTCAGTCCTCAGGGAATGTGCAGGCGACCTTGGAACGGACCGCTCACGGAAGAACCCCGGCCAAACCTAAGAGGAGGCGTGTAGTGGTGATAGGGGATTCCCTACTGAGTGGAACAGAAGCAGTGATCTGTGGGCCTGACAAGATGTCTCGGGAAGTGTGCTGTCTCCCCGGGGCTAAGATCCAAGATGTAACTGAACGACTGCCAGGAATCATAAAACCCACTGACAAATACCCCTTCCTCTTGGTTCATGTGGGAACCAATGACACTGCAAGCAATAGCCTCCAGAAGATCAAAAGAGACTACGAGGCTCTGGGCAGGAAATTGAAGCAATTAAATGCACAAATCGTCATCTCATCTGTCCTCCCAGTTGAACGACGTGGCCCAGGGAGAGAGGGGGAAATAGTGGAAGTAAACAGCTGGCTTCGCAAATGGTGTAAACAGGAACGGTTTGATCCAAGATCCAAGATTTAGAACCTCAAAGCCAAAGTGAGAGCATTTGGGTCAAAATTAAGGGAGAGAAGAATAACAGTGACCTCATTGTGGGAGTTTACTATAGATCCCCAAGCCAAATGGAGGACATGGATGATGCCTTCCTGGAACAGATGGCCAAGCAAGCAAAAGGAAGGGAGATAGTAGTAATGGGGGACTTCAATTACCCGGATATTTGTTGGATGTCAAACTCAGCCAAGAGCATAAGGTCAAACAGATTCCTCACTGGCCTTGCAGACAACTTCATTGTCCAGAAAGTGGGAGAAGCAACAAGAGGAACAGCCATTTTAGATCTGGTCCTAACCAATGTCGATGACCTGGTTAATGGGGTAGAAGTGGAAGGATCATTAGGCGCAAGTGATCATGCTCTTCTGAAGTTTATTATACAACGGAAAGGAGCAGCCAAGCATACTAGGACTCAATTTCTTGACTTTAAGAAAGCCGACTTCATAAAACTTAGGGAAGTGCTGGGTGAGATCCCATGGACAGTAATACTAAAAGGAGAGGGAGTTCATGATGGCTGGGAGTTTGTTAAGAGGGAGATAGTAAAAGCACAACTTCAGGCAATACCAATGAGACGGAAACATGGAAGGTGCCTAAAGAAGCCAGGGTGGCTATCTAAAGAACTTTTAACTGAGTTAAGATTAAAAAAGGATGTGTACAAAAAATGGAAAAGGGGGAAACCACCAAAGAGGAATTCAAACAAATAGCCAGCACGTGTAGACACAAAGTCAGAAAAGCTAAAGCACAGAATGAACTCAGGCTTGCTAGAGAGGTTAAAAGCAACAAAAAGGGCTTTTATGGGTATGTTCGTAGCAAAAGGAAGAACAAAGAAACAGTGGGGTCACTCAGAGGAGAAGATGGTGAAATGCAAACAGGGGACACAGAAAGGGATGAACTCCTCAATGCCTTCTTTGCCTCAGTCTTCTCCAATAAGGAAAACAATGCCCGACCTGAAGAATTTGCAGCAAAAGATTCAGCAGAGGAAACACAGCCCAGAATAACTAAGGAGATAGTACAAGAATACTTGGCTAGTTTAGATGTATTCAAGTCTCCAGGGCCAGATGAACTGCATCCAAGAGTATTAAAAGAACTGGCAGATGTGATCTCAGAACCACTGGCAATCATCTTTGAGAATTCCTGGAGAACAGGCGAAGTCCCAGCGGACTGGAGGAGGGCAAATGTTGTCCCTATTTTCAAAAAGGGGAAAAGAGAGGACCCAAATAATTACCTCCCAGTCAGTCTGACATCAATACCAGGGAAGATTCTGGAGCAGATCATTAAGCAAACAATCTGTGAGCACCTAGAAAGGAATGCTGTGATCACCAATAGTCAGCATGGATTTCTGAAAAATAAGTCATGTCAGACGAACCTGATCTCATTTTTTGACAGAATTACAAGCCTGGCAGATGAAGGGAACGCAGTGGATGTAGTCTACCTTGATTTCAGCAAGGCATTTGACAAGGTGCCCCATGATATTCTTGTAAAGAAGCTGGTAAAATGCGGTCTTGACTATGCTACCACTCAGTGGATTTGTAACTGGCTGACTGCCCGGACCCAAAGGGTGCTCATCAATGGTTCCTCTTCATCCTGGAGAAGAGTGACTAGTGGGGTGCCACAGGGTTCTGTCTTGGGCCCGGTCTTATTCAACATCTTTATCAATGACTTGGATGATGGACTCAAGGGCATCCTGATCAAATTTGCAGATGACACCAAACTGGGAGGGGTGGCTAACACCCCAGAGGACAGGATCACACTTCAAAACGACCTTGACAGATTAGAGAACTGGGCCAAAACAAACAAGATGAATTTTAACAGGGAGAAATGTAAAGTATTGCACTTGGGCAAAAAAAATGAGAGGCACAAATACAAGATGGGTGACACCTGGCTTGAGAGCAGTACATGTGAAAAGGATCTAGGAGTCTTGGTTGACCACAAACTTGACATGAGCCAACAGTGTGACGCGGCAGCTAAAAAAGCCAATGCAATTCTGGGCTGCATCAATAGGAGTATAGCATCTAGATCAAGGGAAGTTATAGTGCCACTGTATTCTGCTCTGGTCAGACCTCACCTGGAGTACTGTGTCCAGTTCTGGGCACCACAGTTCAAGAAGGACACTGACAAACTGGAACGTGTCCAGAGGAGGGCAACCAGAATGGTCAAAGGCCTGGAAACGATGCCTTATGAGGAACGGCTAAGGGAGCTGGGCATGTTTAGCCTGGAGAAGAGGAGGTTAAGGGGGGATATGATAGCCATGTTCAAATATATAAAAGGATGTCACATAGAGGAGGGAGAAAGGTTGTTTTCTGCTGCTCCAGAGAAGCGGACACGGAGCAATGGATCCAAACTACAAGAAAGAAGATTCCACCTAAACATTAGGAAGAACTTCCTGACAGTAAGAGCTGTTCGACAGTGGAATTTGCTGCCAAGGAGTGTGGTGGAGTCTCCTTCTTTGGAGGTCTTTAAGCAGAGGCTTGACAACCATATGTCAGGAGTGCTCTGATGGTGTTTCCTGCTTGGCAGGGGGTTGGACTCGATGGCCCTTGTGGTCTCTTCCAACTCTATGATTCTATGATTCTAATTTCCAGGCACTCCCACTGAAGGTGAAGGAACATGCCCCTTTGTGTACATACTCTGTTCTGACTCTGTCCTTATTGCTGGTCCTTTGCTTCTCACCCACCTGACCTGTTACCTGCCCATCTGTGGGTCACTTCTCACTGCCCTCCTGAGCTTTAGCACCTGAACTGATCCCTCGCTGCAGCCCATCAGGGAGTGTGACAGGAATTGGTGCCCCACCTCTTTGGTCCCCACAGGAGTTGTAGAACCTCTGACACGGATCACAAAAAGCCATGGAGTGTTCATTACCACCCTGTCTTCTGGTGAGTGAATAATCCTCACCCACAGCTACAGCTGAGCTACAATAGATCTCTAGTGTAGCTCTAAACACAGGGAAGGGAGAGCCCTTGCTTCGGGCCAGCAACTATACCATTTTCTGATGCTCATTTCAGGCAGAGACTTCAACATCCATGCTGATGCCACTCCCTCCTCACAGGCTCTGGACCTGGTGTCTTCCATGGCGACACTAGGGCTCTCCCAGTTTGTTTCGGGCCCCACACATCAAGCAGGCCACACGCTGGATTTGATCTTTGGCGTAGGTATAGATGTGATCATGTCTCCTTCGATGAAGGTACCACGGTCTGATCACTACGCTCTGAAAGCCAGGATTGACTTTCCACCCCCACCCTGCTTAGGTGGCGAGCCGATTTGGGCTCGCTGGCAGAGGCTGATGGACCCTGATAGATTCCGCCAAGCCTTGCGGGACCTTGCTCCCCCTGGCGACTCATTGACTGAGCTTGTTGAGGGCTGGAATATCCAGCTCCTGGCAGCCATCAATGAGATCGCACCTAAGCGCCCTCTGCGACCCCGCAGAAACCGGGCTCCCTGGTTTACCGAGGAGCTCCGGAAAATGAAGCGGGACCTCAGACAGCTAGAGCGAGTATGGCGGGGTGCCCGTGACAGAGCCTCAAGAACATCTTATAGGGCTTTTATGAAAACCTACGAGATGGCGGTGAAGGCTGCTAAGAAGTCTTACTTCTCGGCCTCCATTGCATCTGCTAGCTCTCGCCCGGCGCAATTATTTAGTATAATCAGGTCTTTAACGTCCCTTGAGGGACAGCCAAATTTAAATAACAATTTGACACACAGCTGTGAGGCATTTGCGAGCTTTTTTGCGGAGAAGGTCTTGTTGCTCCGCCATGGCCTCCCTGCCAATTTGGATACAATAAAGGAACTGGAGGCCCCTCGATTGTCCTCGGGTCCAGTATTGGACCACTTCAACCGGATATCCCCAGCCGATGTGGACAGACTCCTCTGAGCTGGAAAGCCCACCACCTGTCCTCTCGACCCGTGCCCGTCTTGGCTGATTAGAGCGTGTCCTGACGAGGTGCGGGCCCTCCTGGGGGATATCATCAATTTGTCCCTTGGCACGGGGACATTCCCAGGAGAATTGAAGGAGGCAGTGGTGCGCCCGCTCTTAAAGAAAACATCATTAGATCCTTTAGATCTATCCAATTACCGCCCGGTTTCGAATCTTCCGTTCCTGGGTAAGGTGATTGAGAGAGCGGTTGCTGAACAGCTTGGTAGGTTTCTGGATGAAACATCGGCTCTTGACCCATTCCAGTCCGCACTGGTCATGGGACCGAGATGGCTCTGGTTGCCCTAACAGATGATCTTCGTAGACAGCTGGATCGAGGTGGGTCGGGGCTGCTGATTCTTCTAGATCTGTCAGCAGCTTTTGACATGGTCGATCACGAACTTCTGGACCACCGCCTTGCCGACGTGGGGATCCAGGGCACAGCCCTTCAATGGCTGCGCTCGTTTCTCTCTGGTCGGGGACAGAGGGTGGCGCTTAGGGGGGAATTGTCATCGCGCCACTCCTTGGTGTGTGGAGTACCTCAGGGTGCGATACTCTCCCCGATGCTTTTCAACATCTTTATGCGCCCCCTCGCCCAGCTTGTCCGGAGTTTTGGGCTCGGTTGCCATCAGTATGCTGATGACACCCAACTCTATCTGTTGATGGATGGCCATCCTGACTCGGTCCCAGACACACTGACCAGATGTTTGGAAGCTGTGGCTGGATGGTTACGTGGGAGCCGGTTGAAGCTAAATCCTTCGAAGACAGAGGTCCTGTGGCTGGGACGGGGCGATATGGGATTGGGGGGGCAACTCCCATCTCTTGCGGGGGCGCAATTAGTGCCAGCACCGTCCGTTAAGAGTTTGGGTGTAATCTTCGACACCTCCCTTTCCATGGAGGCGCAGATTGCAGCTACAACAAAGGCGGCATTTTTCCATCTCCGCCAAGCTAAGCAGTTGGCTCCTTACCTCTCTCGCCCTGACCTAGCCACTGTGATCCACGCGACGGTCACCTCCAGACTGGATTATTGTAACTCGCTGTACGTGGGGCTGCCCTTGAGACTGACCCAGAAACTCCAGCGGGTGCAGAATGCTGCAGCGAGACTCCTTACGGGGTCTTCGCTGCGAGATCACATTCACCCGGTGCTATACCAGCTGCACTGGCTCCCGGTGGAGTACAGGATCAGGTTTAAGGTGCTGGTTTTAACCTTTAAAGCCCTATACGGCCTAGGACCCTCGTACCTACGGGACCGCCTCTCCTGGTATGCCCCACAGAGAAACTTACGGTCTTCAAATAAAAACATCTTTAAGGTTCCAGGCCACAGAGAAGTTAGGCTGGCCTCAACTAGAGCCAGGGCTTTTTCGGCCGTGGCTCCGATCTGGTGGAACACTCTGTCACAAGAGACCAGGGCCCTGCGGGACTTGACATCTTTCCGCAGGGCCTGCAAGACAGAACTGTTCCACCAGGCCTTTGGCCAGGGCACAGCCTGACTCCCTCCATCGGCAATCTTCGCAGAGCTCTGGCCCAATGGTTGCCAGTGGCTTGAATTAATTAATTTTATAATGAATGATTTTAGAGTGTTGTTTGTACTGTTTTATTGTTGTTAGCCGCCCTGAGCCCGGCTTTGGCTGGGGAGGGCGGGATATAAATAAAATTTATTATTATTATTATTATTATTATTATTATTATTATTATTATTATTAATATGGGTGAGAGCAATACTTCCCTCCGGCTAAACACATCCAGCAACCTAATGAAAACAATCTCCAACTCTAATAGAGAGGCTCAAATGGAAGCATTAGGATAATCAGAAAAAGCTTCTTTTTTTTCTTCTCTTGGTGACCTGAGTTGGATACTGGCAGCCTAAAATGTGCAGAGACAGGTATTTTCATTCTATAAATTCCGATACATTTAGGTCTCAGGAGTGCTTAAGAATCTTTCTCTCAAAGTTCATAAATGCTGGAGCCAGAAATTTGCAAGCTCGCCCTGTTGATCCTATTGCTTTTCCCACAAGTGGTCCATTTCCAGTCAGTTTTGCATGTGTTCATTCCTACATTGATTTTGTCCTTCTACATTAATCTGTCATTTTTAAAAACAAAAGTCCATACAAAGCAAAAACAAAAACCAGATTTACATATGCATGTTACAGTTGAATATGTATCTTATTCCAGTGCATGCATTTGGCATGAAACCCATAGGATAAATATATTCAAATTTGGGTGCTCATCCAGGATGTCAAGATTAAGTCAGGCAGACAAGTAAAATATGGAAGACAGTTGAATATTTTGTTATGAAAGGTATAATAATTGCCTATTCAGATTGTTCAGCGTTCTCACAAGGGCCAGACAGATGCTTCTAGGGATAATGGGCATTTCGTGTTGGAACATAGGAAGAAGCCTGTGGCAAGTGTGGCAACCTGCCTCAGTAAACATGAGAGTGAGGTAATAGGACCAGATATGTGTCAGAATGAGTAATCCTTGAGAGGTCTGATATTGACTCTCCGGGGTTTCAAACCAGAAATTCTGCAGCCCCATCTTTTGATGTGTAACAGAGACTTGGTTGGATGAAGCAGATGGGCCTGTCCTTGCTGCTGCTTGTCCACCAGGTTTCTCTTACGCACAGCAACCCAGGTCATATGGGCAGCAGCGTTGGGGGGGTGGGTTGCAGTGATTTTTAGGAAGTCACTAGCTTGCATCAGGCGTCCTACTGGGAAGACCCAGTTTTCTGAGTGCATGTTCTGGAAGTTGGGCAATAGGGATAGTACGGGATTCCTTTTGGTGTACCAACCTCCCCACTGCACCAAGGAATCCCTGCCCGAGCTGCTTCAGGTCATGATCGATGTTCTCCTGGAGACACCTAGCTTGGTTGTCCTAGGGGATTTTAACATCCATGTCAGCACAACCTTACAAGGGGCCGCTCGGGACTTCGTGCAAAGCATGGCCTCCATGGGGTTGTCCCTGAATGAGTTTGGTCCAACTCATAGTTGCCTTAGACCTGGTGTTCACCTCTATTGATGTGGGTGATCTGACATTAAGTAAAAGAGAAACAAAATAAGTGTCATGGTCAGATCACTTCCTGGTACAACTGGACTTCTCCGCGACCCTTCCCCTCTGCAGGGAGGTGTGATCGATTTAGATAGTCCACCCCCGCCACTTAATGGATCCAAATGGTTTCCAGAGAGTGGTAGGGGATGCTTTATCCCATGTTGATGGCCTTTCAGCTGATTCCCTTGGTGGCCCGCTGGAATGCAGAGTTAACCAGGGCTATCGACTGTCTGGCTCCGAAATGCCCTCTCCAATTGCATGGAGCCCGGACAGTGCTGGTCCTGAATGGGGTAACTGGGCCCCTAAAGGACCAGGTGCGCAGCCTGGGAGTCATTTTGGACTCAAAGGTGTCCATGAAGGTGCAGGTTAATTCTGTGTCCAGGGCAGCTGTCTACCAGCTCAATTTGATATGCAGGCTGAGACCCTACCTGTCTGTGGACTGTCTCATCAGAGTGGCACATGCTCTAGTTATCTCCCACTTGGACTACTGCAAAGTGCTCTACATGGAGCTACTTTTGAAGGTGACCTGGAAGCTACAACTAATCCAGAATGCGGCAGCTAGACTGGTGGCTGGAAGTGGCCGCCAAAATCATATAACACTGGTCCTAAAGGATTTACATTGGTTCCCAGTACATTTCTGAGCACAATTCAAAATGTTGGTGTTGACCTTTAAAGCCCAAAAAAGGCCTCTGCCCAGTATACCTGAAGAAGCGTCTCTACCCCCATCATTCAGCCTGGACACTGAGATCCAGCTCCAAGGGTCTTCTGGTAGTTCCCTCACTGCAAGATGTGAGGTTGCAGGGAACCAGGCAGAGGGCCTTCTTGGTAGTGGCACCCGCCCTGTGGAATGCCCTCCCATCAGATGTCAAGGAAATAAACAACTATCTGACTTTTAGAAGACATATGATCTTTTATTGTGTTTTTAAAATTCTGTTGGGAGCTGCCCAGAGTGGCTGGGGAGACCCAGCCAGATGGGCAGGGTATAAATTATATTATTATTATTATTATTATTATTATTAGACATGAGTTTTATCCAAGGCAGTGCTAAGTTAAAGCAACTTAGCAGTATACTTTGCTCTGCTTGTGAAATGTTTGCAGCAGTGGAATGTTGTTTAGCAAGAGAATGCATGAACAGTTGCTGATAACCTTGTAACACAACTCGTGGTGGAATTCTACAAAGAAGAAGAAGAGTTTGGACTTGATATCCCGCTTTTCACTCCCCTTAAGGAGTCTCAAAGCGGTTAACAATCTCCTTTCCCTTCCTCCCCCACAACAAACACTCTGTGAGGTAAGTGAGGCTGAGAGACTTCAGACGAGTGTGATGAGCCCAAGGTCACCCAGCAGCTGCATGTGGAGGAGCGGAGACGTGAACCCGGTTCACCAGATTACAAGTCTACCACTCTTAACCACTACACCACACTGGCTCCCCCTAGGTGAACCGCTGTGTTGGATTCCTCTGTTGTGCAACAGGCCTTGTGGCACAATGGGCCAGGTCGTCTGGCTGTTAACCAGAAGGTTGGTGATTCAAGCCCACACAGCTGTGACAGCTGTAGGCAGGATTCCTGCATTGCAGGGGTTTGGACTAGATGACCCTCGGGTCTCTTTCAACTCTACAATTATATAATTAAAGCTCACCTGCCTCTAGCACAAGAGCTCCTGCATTAGCAGAGAACATTGGATAAGGCATTGCTAAAGAACCATTGCTAAATCTGTCAACTTTTGTAAATCCTTTCTTGAATGGCATCTCACCCAGCTTTCCCCAACTCCAGATGTTGTTGGACTGCCAGCTCCATTGGCCTCATCCAGATTAGCCAGTGGTCTGGGATTATGGGGTTGCAGTTCAACAACAGCTGGAGGACATTGGGTAGGGGAGGCCAATCTAAGGTGAAGTCTCTTTAGCTCAAGTTCTATACTGCAGTCACTTATGCTGCTTTTGAGTGGCCGTAGCAACATCAGAAGCTGGTGAATCTTCACTTCACGTCTGCATTCAGAGCCCTAAACCAGATCTTCCCAGCTATGAAAAACAGCTGATTGGTACACAAAGCACATCTGATTCCTTTTTCACAATTTCCATTTAATTCCTTTTCAGACATCCGAGCATTCATAAAATTTTAAAATTACTGAGAGAATCTTGGGAGTGGGGGAGCTATCACATTTTATTAGCTTGGCAACAAAGGACTTTTTATAACTGAAAAAATATACTCTGCATCACACTTTTATCTCCATAGTGAGGAATTCATTATTTGCGTTGTGGTAGCGTATGTTAGGCAATCAGAGGTCAGGCCCAGGGCTGTGTACTGAAGAGCCTCCCCCACTCTGTATCATGATAAGTCTCATAAAGTGCAATGTGGCTTATAAACAGATGCAAAGTTTCAAGTAATGTGAGCTCATTATCAGCCACCTGATGAATAATGCAACTTTCTCCAAAACTTAGGGAATTATCGGTGTCTCTGTGGTTCAGCCAGCTTGCAGACCATGAATATACTGCTTTCCTTTATTATATCGTCTCTTAAATACAGTCAGGGATATTTCAATTCGGGAACCCTTGACACTGATTGCTATTTTGAGGATTAGAAGACATTTTAACACTTTTTTTAGAGGGAAGCTATTATAACAAAAAGGTATCAGAAATACTTCCATGAAATTAAAATGTCAGAACACAATGTAGCCAAAATTTATAAACTTTCCAGAACTTTATTTGAAAATTCATTCATTTGTGAAAATTGATGTCTGTAAAAGGTTGGCTGCATCTCTGATAGATATCCTGATTAGTTTAAAAATTAAACTAATTGGGTTTATTGCTCTGTGATAACATAGGAACATGTAGGAAGTGGCCTTCTAGTGAGTCTGATCTTTGGTCCAACTAGCTCAGCACTTTCCACATGGAGTGGCAGCCGCTCTTCGGGGTTTCAGGCAGGGTCCTCTCCCAGTTCTGCCTGGGGATGCCAGGGACTCAGCCAGAGACCTTCTGCATGCAATACAGACACTCAGCCGTTGAGCCCTTCCTTAAGAATGGGCAGCCTTTTGCTGTCAAGGGTCCCATTCCCTCAGGCGGAAGTTGTGGGGCTGCGTGCCAGCAGGGGGCCAGAGGCAAAGGGTTCTGGAAGGACTCATCCAGAATAAAGACTGCTCTGTTTCAGTTTTGACCATGCCTGCCTCGGATTATAAGCCACCATGGTCTGAGGGAGTTATACTCAAATAAGAATAGAGACAAAAGCAGGTGAAAGTAATTGTTTTCTAAATTTAGTGTGCTGCACACACACACATGCACAGCAGAAGTCTACCAATTTGTTCTCAGACAGCTTTTTTTTTGGGGGGGGGGGGTTCTTCTTTTCCCCAAGCTCTATGATCATTGGTGTTTTTTATTATTATAAAAAATCAATCCATGTTTAATAAAATAAAATACTGACCCTTCCACTTGTTCTCAAATTAGAAAGAAAGGAGGGCACTTAGGATAATAGAATTGTAGAACTGGAAGGGACCCTGAGAATCATCTAGTTCAACTCCCTTAAATACAGGAATATGCAGCTGTCCCATATGGGAACCAAATGTATCAGCACCCGCTCCAGCCAACTGAAGTTCCAGGAAGTTCAGCTGAACATTAAGAAAATTAAGCAGGAAACAAACAGGAAGGAACCCTGATGGGATGAAATAATGTGTCCCATTAATAACTGTACATAGGATTATATCTCAATCCCCTTCGCCTATAACATCTGCCCCCACCACCATACCTCCCTCGCCCCTCCACGGTAGCAAGCCCAAGCCTCATACTCACCTCCATTGATGGCAATTGATGTTATTCTTCCCCAGCCTAGTTATTCTGCTTATAGTATCAGCAACTCGATAACTCTAATTAGTTGAGTAGAACAAACCAGCTATACATCAGCTACCTCTCTGATTATATGAAACTATTATATTCTTTGTCAGCCTAATATTATAATATTGGACAAACCAATTAATTAAATTAAAAAATAAACCACAAAACATTCCACAGCTAATAGAACTACCATATAACATACATTCAGGGAAGAAAAAACACCTAAATAGCAGGAGAACAACAATCAAACATCTAACAGTAAGCAAGCAAAACTTAAATATAATCATGAAACAATGGACTATAAAGAACTAAAACAAATGGCAAAGGAAGGGGGAGGGGGGAAAGAAAGAAAAAGGGTTCTTGTAGCAGATGAAGTTCTTGTAGCATCACGCGCCAGCTTAAGTCTACTTGAATGATCTCTGAATCTGCCAACCTGAACAACCAGGCGACATCGGGGATGGGCAAAGGAAGGGGGGGCAGGATCAGTAAATGCCCTGTTTGATGTCAATGCCGTGCCCGATGGTCTCAGGGGGACCTCCTCTTGCTGTTGCGCTAGCACTTGTAGTGGCAGGGAAAGTGTTCCTCTTGGCATCAGGAGTCCTCTGGTTTCCCCCAGAGCTGGTGTTCTCAGGGCCACAGGATGATACCTCGGGGGGGGGGGGGAGCCTCCATTACATCATCCTTCTCCATGCCAGGGTGAGAGCCGCCAGTGTTGCTACCGCCAGGACTGACCATCCCTCAGCTGCCACCTGGGTAGGTTCAATCTTGGGTGTCTCGAGACCTGAGAGGTGCAAAGTTGTCCTCATCCTAAACACTTCTAAGCAAACATACTTTTGTGATGGGAAAACCAGAAGTACAAAAAATACAAGCATTCACATGTAAGAGCAGACTCAAGTATACTGCAGAAGCTTGACAGAGAGTTCCAGTCTGTCAACACCTAACTTTCATTGAGTTACCACAGATTTCTCAATGAAAGACCTCACTCTGGTCTTCAATGTTCATAATCTTTGTGTTTTCACCATCTAGCTACTGTTGCCCAAGGCCTCTGCTTCAAATACCCAATTAATCAAAGCTGAATCTGAATGTAATAACCCAACAGCATAATATGCCACCTCAAGTTTTTAGAGGGAGTTTTAATGGGGAGTAATGCTTCCAATATGAAATTCACCCTGTAGGTAATATTGCTGAAAGCCATGCAATATTATAACTGGTTCTTTTACAGGAAAGTTTTACGTTCCATTAAAGTGTGTGCCCACATTGTGCCCATAGTACTAACCTCACTTAAACAAAAAGTCTGAGTTAAATAATGGCTAAACATATCTGCATAGTATGCTCCACTTACTTTCACCACCGACTTTGCCTGTAGAATACCATAATCTGAGAAAAATCACAGACTATTAATTTATGAATGTATTTACCGGTACGTTTTGGCTCAAAGAAAAGAAAAGAAAAGATGCTGTTATTTTCCATATCTACCACCCCTCCTCCTGCCTTTATTTCATCTGATGGGAAGAAACAGCAAATTTCAGCAGATAATCTACGGTAGTGAAAAACAGTGGTTTTGCTAGTGGAACAAGTTTGATGTTCATGAAGAAGAAAGTAGAGTTCCCACCTTTGCTCTGGCAAAATACAGGATGGCGGCGGGGGGGGGGGCAATTTTGACATAGTCCCCCCCATTCTGAAATGACTTAGAGCAATCCATTACACTCCATTGAAGCCTAACCAGATGTCCCTTCTGGAACTGGTCACACACGCACACACACACGCCTGCACATGAATTTGTGAATTTGTCTGTGTTTTGCTACTCAGAGCTGAAATGCATGACCTTCCACACACATGCAGTACGGTACAGCGATACGGGAAGGCTAGGGCAAAAAATAAATAAATGGGGGGCATATTCTGATGAGGGGATGAGCTTTGCTCCACATATTACATTTCTGAAAGAGAGAGAAAGTATGGGGGGGGGGGAGAGAGCAAGCCCCAAGTCATCTAGCCACAAATACAATCTATAATTTAACCATTTAAAACATTAGCTGCAAAAACATTAAAGCACAAAAAACCACACAAAATAACTCCACAACAGCAGTAGCAGTGGTTCCAAAATGATCAAGAAAACAAACCAAAGATGAAGGCGGGGGTGGGGAAGGGAGAGCCGCTGACCTGCAGGCCAAACTTGGCTCTCCCCCTCTTCCTGTTCATTCGTAGAGGCTTATTTTGGCCAAGTCATGCCCGCCTACCCTACATGATACATGGCTTCAGGCGGGGCAACATCTCAACACAGCAGGCCCAGCATGAGCTTCTCAGTCCTGAGGATCAGTAGATGTGTGGCATCTGCAAAGCCCCAGGCACAGTGCTGCATCTTTGCCTGGGCACTTTGATGTCAAACCACCTGGTAGGGTTGCCATATGTTCTCCTTTTCCAGGATATGTCCTCTTTTTCATGATGAGAGTCATCATAGAGATCGCCAAATCTGTCCTCTTTTTTTGCTCTTCCAAATACGACAACCCTGCGAACTGGACAGCAATAGGTCACCTGATGCCATCGCTCCACCTACCTGCTATGCTTTGCTCATGGAAGCAGGGGGATCAGAATCCAGCCCACCTGCTGGATCTAGTTCCTCACTCCACTCTAAAAGCAAATTTTCCCACCTTCCAGTAAATTGTTCAAGAAGGGGCAAGGTAGGTCTCCCTCAGTCTGCTTTCTGAATGGGGCAGGGGCATTCAAGTGTGTGCATGTATATTCATTCAGAAGACTATCAAGGCATTCACTCCCCACTGACAGAGGAAATGGAACCCTGAAGAAGGACAACAACTTTTTCACAAGGTGTTCCCAAAAAATGTGAACAGGGACAAGATGTGGGCTGTGTTTTTTTCAGGAACTGAGGCCAAAACATATGGACTGTTCCTGGGCAGTTTATTCATTGCTCCTGTCTCCTCTTGACAGGGTGAAAAAACAGACATCAGGAGCACTGGGAAATGTGATTTTCCCTGTGTGACTTACTTGGATCAGGATCCCATCTCTCCTTTCACCTGACCTACACTCAGCACATTATAGAAGGGCAAAGGGAGAGATACCACGAAATTGTCCACCAACCTTAGTGGAGCAAAGCAAGGAGAGTGAGAGAGAGAAAGGAAGATAGCAGTGCATAATAGGAAGCCTCATGGTGTTTGAAGAACTGATTTCAGGCAGCAGGCAAATTGGGTTGTCCATCAGAGGTCCACCCATTTTGATTTACTCTTTTGTGGAACACAAAAACCATGGGGATATGTTATTCGGGGTCATTCAGACGGCAGGTCAGCAGAAGGAAATAATAGTAGAGATTACGATAAAAAGGGAAGTACATAGCAAACATAGCCAGGACTTTCTCCCCCTTTGTTTATTCCCTATTTATCAATGTCAAAAAGAGGTTATTTCATTTAAACTTATTTGTTCTTTTAAAAGCATATTTGTGGAGGGAAAATATCAATGATAATGGCGTTATTTGTCTTGTCAGAGATAATTCAACAGATGATGACTCATGTTTAATAATGTGAAATGGTTGTTATAATTTTAACTTGAAAAAATGTTATTATACATGTAACTTTAGAGGGTACCTTGAAAAAACAAGTGAGCACATGCAGAACAGGTGAGGCAGTCCCTGCGCATTTAACAAGAACGCAAGCACTCGCAGTTCCACAGCTGAATCCAAGGCTTCTCCCATCTTCCCGAGGTTCCAGTCCCTTTGGCACGGCTGAGACACCCGCATTTCTCCTGTGGCTGGAGATGAGCAAAGGTTTACTGTGAGACCAACTCCTGAAAGTGTCAGAGTGGAGTGACAATACGCAGCCAGCGATGTGGGGCAGCTAGGCAGGATCCCAGCAAGGCTTTGACTGAGGCTTTGCAGGCTGTTGATTAGCCTGGTGTCTCCGTATCTGTGGCCTCCTCACAGAGAAAGGGCTCTTTGACTCAGCACATTGAGTCTTTCATCCTAAAGGTTTTTGTAAAAATAAACTTGGGTTATCTTGTATGGAGCATTATGAAGCCTTAATTAAACTTTATGAAGAATTTTGGCACCCTGAGGGGGAAAGGTATGATAGGCAGAAGTGCTAAGAACAGTGAGAATGAGAAGAGTCAAAGAAGGAAATGAACTGGGAGCTTGCTGAGAAAAAGAGCCTTTTTTTTTATTGGGTTTTATAAACAAGAATAATGTTATACAAATAAGTATACCAAGTTTTCTCATGTCGTTTATATATCACAAAAATAGCATAATAAATGTGGAAAAATATCTACAACTTATGTTTCATTATTAGTGGTCAATGTATAAGTTCTTGGTTCATGAATTGATTTAAACAAGTAGGAAAAAGGAGAAAGGGGGGCAGAGGGGGGAATAGTGAATGGGGTGGGGTTGGGTGGTTATGCTTCTATTATTCTACTTGGGGGGGTTGTGTCAGCGTTACTTGTATGGGTTCTCTTACTATTCACTCGTTTCATCTGACGGCTGAGTTAGAGGGCCCTTCCATTTTGGTAAGCCCACCTGCTGGCTGCAGGACCAGGAACGTAAGGAGAGCCTCCTGGATGAGGCCAATGGCCTATCTAGCCCAGCATCCTGTTCTCACAGTGGCCAGCCAGATGTTTCAACAGGGAACCGCCAAGCAGCATTCAAGCACAAGAGCCCCCTCCCGTCCTGTGGTTTTCAGCAACTGCCATTCAGAAGCATTGCTGCCTCCTAGCACGGACTGATCCCTCTTCTCCATTAATTTGTCCAATCCTCTTATAAAGCCATCTGAATTGGTGGCCATCACCGCCTCTTGTGGCAGTGAGTTCCATAGTTTTAACTTTGCACTGCTGCAGTTTAACTATGCCCACCATGCGCCTGTTACCCTTGTGGGGTTGCATGGAGGTGAATGTGCCTGAGAATGGTTGCCTGTCCCTGCAGCAGAGTCTACATAAAGGTAAAGGTAAAGGGACCCCTGACCGTTAGGTCCAGTCGTGACCGACTCTGGGGTTGCGGCGCTCATCTCGCTTTACTGGCTGAGGGAGCCGGTGTACAGCTTCCGGGTCATGTGGCCAGCATGACTAAGCCGCTTCTGGCGAACCAGAGCAGCGCACGGAAACGCCGTTTACCTTCCCGCTGAGAGTCTACATAGGCTTGAATAATAGAAATTTAAAAATGGGCTTCCCTTCATAGGATGCAATAATAATTTTGCAATGCACTGAGATGAGCAGTTGGGGTGGAGAGAGAAATAATAAAAGGGGTTGCTAGTTTTGTGAATTTAAATCAGCTACTTAGTTTGCCATACACAATAAATACTTCCAAAGACATGAATTCATTTATGGTATCACAGGCTTCTTTGTTCACTAAGGGAACATTTATTGTCAAAACCAGGAAAGTATATAATCAGGGCTCTGAATGACAAAACACACACAGACTGTGAAACTCAAAATGGATTAGTTTCCCTTACTGGATGCTTATAATAACTCACAGTAACGAATATGGATTGACTCTGACTGCACTCAGTATTTTCACTCCTTTTACAGGCACTGATGTACCTCCCAAGTAATATCGGTATCTGAAAGCATCTTGTGAGGATATGGCTGCAGCATCTGATGCCCACATGGGAGTAAATTGTACTGACCCCAATGCAACTTGCTTCAATGGAAGCAGGCACAGGGTTGCCCTGTTTGCTTTCTTGTTCTTTTAAATAGAAAGCATCACGTGTAGCATCTCATAGGAACATGGGAAGCTGCCTTAAACCAAGTCCACCAAGCGCAATATTGTCTACAGTGACTGATGGTGGCTGTCCAGAGTTTCAGACAGGGATTTTTCTTGGCAATATTTGGAGATTCTGGAGATTGGATCTGGTACCAAACATTAGCAGTCTCTGGCAAATTATGTATAACAACTTCTATTAATTTTTAATTACAGTGGTACCTCAGGTTACAAACACTTCAGGTTACAAAGACTTCGGGTTACAAACACTTTGAACTTTACCTCAGGATGAGAACAGAAATTGAGCGGCGGCAGAGGGAGGCCCCATTAGCTAAAGTGGTACCTCAGGTTAAGAACAGTTTCAGGTTAAGAACGGACCTCTGGAATGAATTAAGTTCGTACAATGATCCAAAATAGCAACATTATCACAATACCAAGTTACAATGCAATTGTAATTGTAATTAGAATCATAGAATCATAGAATCCTAGAGTTGGAAGAGACCACAAGGGCCATCGAGTCCAACCCCCTGCCAAGCAGGAAACACCATCAGAGCACTCCTGACATATGGTTGTCAAGCCTCTGCTTAAAGACCTCCAAAGAAGGAGACTCCACCACACTCCTTGGCAGCAAATTCCACTGTCGAACAGCTCTTATTATCAGGAAGTTCTTCCTAATGTTTAGGTGGAATCTTCTTTCTTGTAGTTTGGATCCATTGCTCCGTGTCCGCTTCTCTGGAGCAGCAGAAAACAACCTTTCTCCCTCCTCTATGTGACATCCTTTTATATATTTGAACATGGCTATCATATCACCCCTTAACCTCCTCTTCTCCAGGTAAACATGCCCAGCTCCCTTAGCCGTTCCTCATAAGGCATCGTTTCCAGGCCTTTGACCATTCTGGTTGCCCTCCTCTGGACACGTTCCAGTTTGTCAGTGTCCTTCTTGAACTGTGGTGCTCAGAACTGGACACAGTACTCCAGGTGAGGTCTGACCAGAGCAGAATACAATGGCACTATTACTTCCCTTAATCTAGATGCTATACTCCTATTGATGCAGCCCAGAATTGCATTGGCTTTTTTACCTGCCGCGTCACACTGTTGGCTCATGTCAAGTTTGTGGTCAACCAAGACTCCTAGATCCTTCTCACATGTACTGCTCTCAAGGCAGGTGTCACCCATCTTGTATTTGTGCCTTTCATTTTTTTGCCCAAGTGCAATACTTTACATTTCTCCCTGTTAAAATTCATCTTGTTTGTTTTGGCCCAGTTCTCTAATCTGTCAAGGTCATTTTGAAGTGTGATCCTGTCCTCTGGGGTGTTAGCCACCCCTCCCAGTTTGGTGTCATCTGCAAATTTGATCAGGATGCCCTTGAGTCCATCATCCAAGTCGTTGATAAAGATGTTGAATAAGACCAGACCCAAGACAGAACCCTGTGGCACCCCACTAGTCACTCTTCTCCAAGATGTAAACAGATTGTAAACAGCCAATTATGCAAATAACAAATTAAACAATTTTGGGTGACTTTCCATGTGCTGGATTGAAGGGTACAAAGTTCTTATTTCTTTCTGCTGCCATAGTCTTGATTATTCCAATTACAACAGCTCTGATCTTGATCCTTTATTTTACAACCACTAGTTCCATGACTTTCATTTGTAACTGCATATTTAATAAATTTTATTTCTGCAAGAGGAGTTTATGTCCTGCAAATTTCTTTGTGAGATGTTTATTTTCCCTTTATTTCTTCATTCTTCATGTTGTAATCCATATACGGCTCTCTGCTTCCACTTTTTCTCTCTCTCCTCTTCTTTGCTCACAAGTGTTGCATTTTTCCATGTCAAACGCCATCTTGTTTGTCAAAGCCTAACAAAAGGTCTGGCATCCCGGCATAGCCCCGGGTAGTTCTCCAGCTTATCTTTCTCACCCCACATTCAGCAGCTAACAAACTGGCATCCCAGCAAAGCTATGGTAGATCTTCAAAAGCCATAGCCCTCATTGTGATTCATTAGGAGCTTGATGCTTTAACCATATCAATATTATCTCACGGCTCCATATATTTTGTAATAATCCATAAATATTATCTTGTTCTCAGTGATTTCGTCTTGCTTTTTATCACTCCATTAACTCTCAGGGGGAGGTTTGCCGAATCAATAAAGCAGCAAACATGGTAATTAAAAAGAAAGGGTAAAGGCTCCCCTCCCCCAACATACCGCACTTCATTATGAAGAAAATCTTCTTCTCTCCAGATCAAAATGTTGCCGCTCAGTGGCTGATTCATTTAGCAGATTATCTTGTCTCATTAGTCCAGTACACGTCTGTTAATTAGATCCAATTTCTTTCCAATAAACAGAAGAACCCCTGCCTATAATGGCTGTGTCAGAGGGTTACCAATAAGCAAATTGCTTTGCACTCAGTGCCTCCTGCATCCTGTCTCCGTGTCGGGACGAGAGTCAGGTATCAGATGATCTGCAAGTGGAGCTCACCCCCCCGACCCTGGAGGGGGCTTGCAAGGACAATTACCCTCATTCATCCTTGTTTGCGATCCGCTGTCAGTCTCTGCTAACATGGGAGCTGCCTCCATTATGGCAGGAAGCACCAAAAGTCCAGTCTCTGGCAAATTTTGAACAGATGGCAAACTTACTTTCTCAAGCCACCTGACCTATGCAAATGGAATAGACTGGACAGCTCATTTGGGGCTGCATCAGTTTTAGTATCTCACTCTCTGTGAAGACAAATGACTCTGTCCTCAAAGTGCCCAGGAAGCAAATCATAGAGGTGTCCCATGCTCCATCTTCTGATATACTTGTTGACACCCTGAAGAGCTTTCACTGGCCAATGGATGGAAGAAATGAAGAAGACCCTCTTCTTGCCATTCAGTAGGTACCCGTATGGGCTCTAGCATGTGTTTGGTCATCTTCATAGTGTTACTTCCGCCACCTGCACCCTAGTGTGTTTCATCACATGTAGCTCTACAGTGCAACCGCATCTACGGTCCTCCACATCTTGCTGTTCCATAGCAAGGCAGGATCTGGGCAGGATCACTAGTTGTATCTGCTGGGAAATCCCCCAGAGCATTCAGGAATCCGTTGGAGTTCATAAGTCTCCAAGGACAGACCACCTTGACAGGTCTCCCGTCCCCACAGGGTAAAGTTGGTACTGTTAGCCCAAACGTCAACTGGAAGTGGTCTGTCCATGACAATGGGGTCACCGAAACCCTCCCTATTTCCAGACCATTAACCTCAACACCAAAGCAAAAATCAGATTGAGGGTATGCCCCCTACTGTGGGTCAGGTTGGTGACCAAGTGAGGCAATGTCACTGGTGAATCCTGCAAATCTTGTTGCTATATTGTTATTTTAAAACCCAGCAATGCAAAGATGTATTTGCTTTTTCACACAAATTCACCCCACCCGTTCTCCCACACATAAATCCTGCTACTTTATCTCCCTAGGAGGATCACTCTCCAACCAATGTAAGACCTCATTGGCAACTAATGCCCTTTAAAAAGAGAAGTTACTTGCATGAGCATCAGGATGAACTAATGGAGCACTTTGAAAGTAGGCAGAAGGTAAAGCCGTTGGTGCTTTCTTAGCAATTCGTTTACAATTCCTAATCTGACACTGGGGTGATGATGGTGGTAGGTAGCAAATATGGATTAATGCTTCATAATTAAAGAATCTTTTCAGAGATGTTTCCTAGAAAAAAGATCTTTCCTCTTTTTTGAAGGGAAATAAGAAAACTCTATTCAAACTGTATTATTGAATAAATGAACCTCCTGAAATGTGGATTAAACCCAACATGCATTTGAAAGCCCACAGAAGAAATTGGGGGATGTTTAAAATGACTGTGGTGCATAGTTCTGTGGAGAAAGTGATCATCTGAGCATTGTCAAGTATAAGAATCACCTGCCACCTCTCTAGGGCTTTTAAGCAAAATAAGTATTTGGAGGAGGAAAGGGCAGGTGCAGGAATGTAACATGTGGGGTGGGGAGGGGGATGGAGCTCAGAAGTAAAGCACATCCTTTGCATGTACAAGGTGCTGGGTCTGATCTTCTGCATGGTCAGCAGGTCAGGTGGCAGGTGATGGGAAAGACCAGTCAGAGCAGGCAATACTGGGCTAATGGCAGTGATGTAGCAAGGCAGTTTCAAATCCTGGTCTTAATGGACTTATCAACCCCAACCCACCTGTGTATCTAGATGATTAATCAACTAAAAATTCCTGAATACATGAACAACACCCTCATAGAAAATATATATTTATCACACACAATAGACCCCTCTCTCTACCTCTCAGAGAGATTAATCATTCTGTGAAGGTTTCTTCTTTTTAATAGATCTTGCCAAGGTAACCAGTTTTGAGTTAACACATGAGTGGGATCTTTGAGGAAATTTACATTTTGATGTGCCCTGCCATCTGGCATTTTTAAAAAATTCATTGACCTAGTCATGCTTTTGCCTTCTGCATGACGTGTCACATTTTAAATAATTTACATCACATGCAAAAGAGCCAATACATAATCATCACATAGGAGGAATAGGAACCAGTAGCCAACAGTTGCAGGGTGAATGTCAGGTGGGCCAAAGCTCAGAATGCGCCCCGGCTTGCATGAGAGGTAAAAAATAATAATGAAGGTTTCTTTGGCTATATGCAAAGCAAGAGGAAGAACAAGCAAGTGGTAGATCCTCTGGCTGTAGAAGATGGAGAAATGCTACTGGGGGCAGAGGGAGGCAGAAATGCTCAAAACCTACTTTGCCTCTGTCTTCACTCAAAAGGAAAGTGATGCCCAGCCTGGAGATAAGAGAATAAATGATGGAAGGAAGAAGCTGCAGCCCAAGATTGGAAAAGAGGTAGTAAGGGAACACTTAGCTAATTTAAATGAATTCAAATCACCAGGGCCTGATGAGCTGCATCCAAGGGATGTTATCTGGGAGCCTCAGTCTAATCTTTGAGAATTCTTAGGGAACAGGTGAGGTCCCTGCAGACTGGAGACAGGCAAATCTCTCCATTTTCAAAGGGGGGGGGGAGCAAAATATGCACAAGGAGGGTGAGTTTGGTCAGAATTGAGTCTACACTTCCAGAGTTAACGCTAAATACATTACTGCTGGTAAATGAGCCACCAGAGCCACCAGAGGACTCTGAAAATTTCTGTCCCAGGCTTTTTAGGTTCATCTACCCATGTACCCATGGCATTATTTCCAGCTCTCCTTCCGCATTACAATGCAATTACAAAGACACAGAAAGAAAAGAGATGTATAGGTGATTTATCTTTGGCAGTTGATAAAGCAAACTAAATAAATGCACAAATCACAGGCTCATAAATGGTGGGATGTCATGCTAGAGAAAATTCATATTGATCTTCCCTTTAATAAACCAACTGTTTCCTATCAGCAGAAAATATTTTATCTGGCAGAAAGATTATGATGGGGAGGGGGTGGGGAGAGAGCGCGCTCTGTCATAGATTAGTTAGTACAGTAGTGGAGATAGAAAAAATCCTAAACAAAATCAATAAAGTAGGGTTTCCGGCTGTGGCTGTGGGACTTGACTTGCCACACATCACTTTAAGATTATGTGGAAATGTATGAGTCCTCAAGGGATAATAAAATCCTGCAAACAAGGCTTCATTTTATCAAAAAGCTGCCTGGTTCGGAACGTGGTAATGCCAGGACTTCCTTTGCCATGTCAAAATGCCCTTTCAGCTATGCCTTCCACACTTGACCAGCAGCTGATGGTAGGTTTTAGGGACAAACAAATTTCTCTCAGTTTTAAATTTCTCCAATCTTTATTTCAGTTTGTCCCATTTCTGCATCAACTTGGTTTTTTTTGTTAGATATACAGAAATCTTACGCATTTTCATGCACATTTCTCTGAATTTATGCATTTGTGTAAGCAATTTTCTGAATAAATAAACAAATCTGCTTCACAGGAAACTCTGGGAACAAATCTGGGAACTGTTCTCCAATTGGAGAACAGCCTTTACCAAAGGTGTCCTGGGCTTTGAAGACACTCGAACTCAGGATGCAAGGGAGAAACGTGCTAAGAGGAAGGCATGCTTGGCAAATGTAAAACATGTCCTGAAACATGGCATGATGTTCCCAGAGTAATGAACAGATGAGTGGGGAGAGGGTGGAGGGTGGAGAAGTTCAGGTATTAGCCAATGAAAGATGAGTAATGTACAAGGTGAACTTTGCTGTGATAAATTATCTTTATTCCCTCACCTCACCCCAGCCCCACCCAGGAAGTTCATTCATATGAAGATTTCATTATTCATATCTTCCTCCATTTCGCCACTGAATTCTGTGCAGATCTGAGCATCAGCTACCACAGGTCTATGTGTCTATGTCTGGACTGAGTACAGTGCAAGGTTATCATTTCATCTTGTTTTTGAATTAATTATATATTTTTTGGATTTATTTCAATCTACACCGGAGAATAACACTTTACTGGTAATGACTTTGTAATCATAGACAAGACATCCTCTCACTTTTGGTATGCTTTATTCTTGGCTCAGGGCTTAGCCACACCCACCTTTCCTCTACACTTTGAAGCTTTGTGTCCAAGTGCTTTTTTGTGCTCTGGTGCTTTGCCTGCTGAATCAGAGCAAACAGCAAAAACCTGAGTAGCCATTTGCTCCGATTCAGCTTTAGAGTGCAGGTTTTCACAGGGAAAGCTCTGAAGGATAAAAAAGGGGTGGGGACACAAAGCATTAAGGCATGGAACTGTGCCTGGAAAGAGCAGAGCAAAAGGTAAATGGCGAAGCTGGATCCTCTATTTCCTTATTGGCAAATGTGACAACTTAACATTTTGAAACTATATTTTCGGTCATTTCTTTTTTTCTGAAACCCACCTGTTTGTTATTAACATTCAGTTAAAAACAAACAAACAGGTCCAGCACCCCCACTCCTCTTTTAAATGATAAGTAGCAGCTCCCTCGTCAAGGCTGGGGTGGAGCAGGGCAGAGGCAAGGCCAGCGCATTAAAGGTGCATCTATGGGATGGTTCCAGCACTCCCTTCAGGGCATCCATGCAGCCTCAAGCTCATGTCCCACTCCCCACCCTTGTTCTGTCCAAGCAAGCAGCTGTCATGCTGGTGATTTAGCTGAGATTCCTGCATTGCAGAGGGCTGGACTAGATGACCCTGGAGGTCCCTTCCAGCTCTACCATTCTATGTTTTTAGGTATTGGGAGGGCAGCTTTGTAGCTCCACCATATGCACTTCCACCATTTTGGGGGGCTGGGGAGGGGGGCAGTAGCAGAAGCTGATGTAGCTTTGATCTTTCTGGTGTATTCTCTATGTTTTCAACAACAAGAAATTCAGTATCTGCTGTGACAAATTCACTCACGAAAGTCCCTGGGCCTTCTTTTGAAAGGAAGTTGCTAAGCAGATCTTCTCAGAAACATAATGCAATTAGCATTCACTGTATGCATTTCACACCTTGTTCTTGACAAATGTGACCCTGAGAGCTGCATGAGAGTCTGACTGAAAAAGTTCAGTATTCAACTTTGCATGCCTTAGAAGTGTTTCCATTTAAGCGAAACAAATGATGGGAGGATTCCATCCCCACAATCCTTTGATCGAAGAAGACATGTAAAGAGCATCCCCCAAAGTCCCCAGACAGCCACACACTGGTCCTCCTGAAGTACACAATATAAAAACCTGTACATCAAGAAGACAGGGAAACAGGGAATTAGAATTTGCTTCAGTTTTGCTTGAATAAAGTGCCTGGGGCAGGAGACTCCTCCCTCCCCCTCTGTTGTCACCAGGAGAGTGTCATTTGAGGTTGATCAGACTGAGGTATTTCCATGACAAAATGTTACATGGAGAGATGAGGGGGCAATCCTGTTTAGGAACCCTTCCCAAGACCCCAACTCTAGGATTGGAGGTGCGGGTGGAGGTCAGAGGAGCCTTGCAGGTTTCTATGATTCTCTGCTGGGATAAAGGAAGGCTGTCTTGTCCTGACCATGACCACAAGTGATGGGGCTACCTGAGCATGGCATAGTCAAACCAAGTTTCAGGATCTGGGACAGCTCAAGCAACTGAACAACTGAGTTTTTTTTAAATCTGTTTTGGGCTTGGCTACCCCTCCCAAGGCAGAGGATTACCGTTACTGAAGATGGAAGAGTCTTGAAGGAGTCGTCCTCTAGCCCAGAGCCCAGCACTCCTCAGCAGTTACAGTGTTCAATTAAGACCCCAGAGACCAGGGTTTTAGTCCCCACTCAGCCACAAAGCTCACTAGGTGGCCTTGGGCCAGTTGCTGCCTTTCAGCCTAACCCACCCCACAGGGTTGTTGCGAGGATACAATGGGTAGAGGGAGAACCATGAGCTCCTCAGAGTAAAAAAAATGGGCTATAAATTCAAAATGCAACTAAGAAATCATCCTGATACCATTAACTTCTCTCAGTCTTGTGGCTGCTCCTCTTCTTCATTGGTGGTATGAGTCTGAGAACTTCCCCTGCTGGAAGGTAAACTCACCTTCCAATTTTGATATTGGGCGATGGGACCTCTTTCTTTTCTACCTGCACTGCTGCAGCTCGCAGTGTTTGCTAGCTCACCCCAAATTTCAGTTCTTTTGCTCAGAGGTAGGATGCTTTGTCCTGCCAGATATTGTAGGACTGCCCTTGCCACCCTTCATGGACATTGGCTGTGCTGGCTGGGGCTGAGAAAGTCCAGCAACGTTTGGAGGGCCCCTGGTTCCCCATCTTTGACCTAGTCATTTTGTCCCCATCAGGGTTACACCCAACAGCATTGTTTGCTGCGTCTTGACTCACACACCAACATAGCTATGTAGATCTACAAATGTTCACTTATGAGGGAGGGGTAAATATTTTCAGGCTGAGCAGAGAATCTGTGAGGCTTCATGATAATCTGGAAACTATTTCTGAGGAAGTATGTGTGGCGTTTGCCCACTCATTATGGAGATGTCGTACTGGGGGAGGGAGAGAAAGGGTTAATAGGCTGACCAATAAGAAAGCCCAGGGGTGGAGCCAAACTGTGTTTAAGGCTCAACACAGGGGTTTTGGTAGTTAGGTGGGTTGGTTTCTTGTAGGTGGGAGGCACAGGAGACAGAGTGAGTTAGACACAGAGGGGAGACAGAGAGAGTGAATCGGATTACAGTGTTTCAAAGTATTTAAAGCTTGTTTGCATTCACAATAAACTGGAATCTTTGTTAATACGTTACAACCTGACTGAGTCTGAATATATTACCGGGAAACCTGGTTGATGGCAGTGGAAGAGATAAGCTGTGGTGGTGCAGGGTCAATAGTGTTAGGATTTTTATCTCACCAGTTGCTCAGCAAGTAGCACTATGGTTGTTTATATCATGTGAGTGTCTGAGAGCATGAGAAAGGAAGTCTCAGTACTGTGAGAAGTTACTTTCACTTCTGATTGTGATGTTGTTCTGTACTGCTGCTGAGAGAGAACAGACATGCTGATGGAGTCTCTGTATATAGACTGTGAAATAAAGTAGTTTATAGCTACTGATTGTCTCTTTCTTCTGCAATGAGATGCCAGAAGACGAGTGTGCTCCTCTCTGGAGGGAGGGGTTGCTTATCACTGGTCTCTCTGGACTGAGGGAGATTTACAGCCAGAGAGTGACCACCGGAGAGACGCCCGGTGTCTTGGGAAGGTGGCGGCATTTTTCCAACAAATAGTCCGTGGAATGACCAAGGGCCCTATGCGAACGCCACAGTATGTAACCCACAAGGTGTTTTTTACTTTTCTTTTGAAGGTCAAATGCCTTAGCTGTCAACCTTGTTCATGTCTAGCAACTGATTTTAAGTACCCAGTTTCAGGTTATTTGAAGAATTCAGAGAACTATTAACAGAGGAGATTGACTGTACAGTGCAGTTAAGGATAGAAAGATTTGGAGTTTCATTCAAACTTTATCAGCAGAGTCCATTTTTGATTATGTTGATATCAAAGTTCACCAGAAATATTCCCAAAATGCAGCCAACCTCAATCTTTCATTCCAAATGTGTGTGTGTGTGTTTGTGGAGAGAGAGAGAGAGAGAGAGAGAGAGAAAGAGAATACCACCCCTCACCCCTGATGTTGGTTGGTGTACAACAAAAAAATTACAAAAAGTGTAACTCCTATAAATATAACTTAGAATTATTATAAAATTGACTGCCTCACCTTCCTAAGTTTAAACCACTGAATAGACCTGTTGGTATAAAAAGGTTTCCATGAGACATCCGACAGTAGCCAGGATGCCTGCTAAATCCCTGTGGGAAGAGCATTCCACAGTGTGGAGCTGAGGACACCAGGGCCACCTCCATACTGTACATTGAAGGCACTAGGATACCACTTTAAATAGCCCTGACTTCACTCAAGGAATGCTGGGAGCTGTAGTTTGTTAAGGGTGCTGAGGGCTGTTAGGAGGCTCCTATTCTCATGGGACTTAATTTCAGGGTTGTGGGTTAGAGCCCCATGTTGGGCAAAAAATTCTTGCATTGCAGGGGGTTGAACTAGATTACCCTTGTGGTCCCTTTCAACTCTACAATTCTATGATTCTAAGCTACAATCCCCAGAGTGGTTTAACAATCAATCCATAGCCATAGGGAACACTGGGAATTGTAGCTCTGGGAGGAGAACAGGGACCTCCTAACCACTATCAGCACCCTTAACAAACTATGACTCCCATATTTCACCAGGATTTACTTAAGAACATAAAAGCCCCATGGTGATATAAAATGGGGAGTCAGTCCCTAGGAGAGGCCAGAGACTGAACCAAGGACTTTCTGCAGTCAAACCATATATTCCAGCATTGAGATTCTGCCTTCTGTCTCCAACCTTGTCTTTTAAAACAGACATATCTGTAAATTCATAGACGAAAGGGTAGTGGACCTCAGGAGTAGGTACTGAACAAGATGTTCCAGGTCTCTCTGTCTCCCCCTTGGATTCTGCCTTGACCACGACCCCTCTGGCCAAGGCTCAGCCCTCCTCAATCCTGTTCTCTGCCCTCCTTGAGTGCTTTGGCTTAGCTGGGGTGTGTTTTGAACAGGGAGAATGTAATGCCTCTCACTAGCAGGAATGAAGGTTCTGGGTTTGTTGAAACCTCTTACTTTTGTGTGACTGGAATGTCACCTGGTGTACAAAGGTAAGAATCACATTCCTTAGTCTGGTCACTTTGCCCACCGCCTGCCCAAGGGCAACACAGGCCTAAGGCTGGAGAGATTCCCCACCTCTGTCATGCTGCATTTTGCTTCCAAAGTGTTGCAATTGTACAGCATCTTAATATACAGGATAGCCCATTTAAAGGACTTGCATTCTTTTTCTTTGTTTTGCCCTATGCTGACTTTAATTGTCTCCATTTTTCTTTGCAGCCCATAGATGAAAGAAAATGTTTATCTTAGCAATGGGGAAAAGGGTGAGTTTAGTGATAAAAGACTAAGGTGACCAATTCATGATATAAGAAAAGATTTTTTTCTAAAATTGAGAGAGAAATCCATCTTACTTTTTTCTTATGAATTCTATTTGCAAGCTGCCATTGCCCCCCAAAAAACCCACAAAGGAATTTATCCTGCGCAAATCACATTAAAATAAATGGGGACACAATCGCCAATCTTTTTTCTTTCCTAATTAATTATCACATCTCACCACCAACAAGACTGGCATATTTACAAGGCTTGGAAATGGCCTCTAGAAAATTCATTATATCCTTGATGACCACTTCCACACTCTAAACTAATCTGTAGTACCATCCAAGCCTATTGAAATGCCGTGCTTTATGGTGTGTAGAAAATAATCTATCACTACACCTCTAGACTTTGTAATGATGGAAGTGTCATCTTGTAGTTGCAGCAGTCCATGAGCCACGGAACATGCAAAAAGTATATTATGACAAAATACATCATTGTTAAGTTTATTTTCTCATATTCTAGCTATTGATTTTCCGCTGGCATTGCAAGCTTGTGAGGTGTGGGTACCAAATGATATGTGATTATTAGTGGGGTTTCACAGAACTCATCAGCTCTGAAATCAATTGCATTATTCTGGTGCAGCTTATGTTCATTTTGACAGGGCTTTTGTAGAAGAAAGTCCTAACGCACAGGGTCCTCATAGGTCAAAACTGTCTTTCTGCTGCTGTCCTTCATGCCTGTAACACTCTCCTGAAGCACCAGAGAGTCTCTCCCTCTCCCTTTTGTCAGTCCTCTCTAAATCTTCATTCCTACTTTAGGAAGACCTAAGGAAAGAGATGAAGCTAGGGCATCTGTTTTGCATGCAACCCAGGCATTTCTCAGTAGGTCTAAGGCCACATTCCCTCAAATAATTCTGGGAGCTTTAGTTTGTTGAGGGTGCTGAGAGCTCCCCTCAGAGCTACAATTCTCAGTGATATATCCTGCTTGACAGGAAACTCTGGGAACTGTAGCTCTTGGAGGGGAAAGGGGATTTCCTAACAAGCACCCTTAACAAACTACAGCTCCCAGGATTCTTTTGGGGGAAGCCATGGCCATTCAAAGTGGTGTCATAGTGTGGATGTGGCCTAAGAGGAATGATCCTGGCCTGAAACTCTGAAGAGCTGCTGTCAGTCAGTGTAGGCAACACTGGACTAGATGGACCACTATCCCCATTTTTCCTTCAAGGAGCTCAAGGTGGTGCACATGGTTCCCCTCCCCTTTGCTTAGTCCCCTCAAGAACTCTGTGAGGCGGCTTAGGCTGAGAGGCAGCTTCAGGGCCAAGCGTGGATCTCCCAGGTCCCAGACCTTCCTAGTATATGGTCACCTCAGTTTTCATGCAGTTGTGGAGCACAATGCTCAGGTACAGGGATGGATGTGATCAATTCTGAAACCAGTTACCCATGAATAAGGGCAATTATTGACAGGATAACTCATAACTAAGAACAGGCCAGAAGCAATTCTTTTTTTAGTACTGCCATATGGCACTAATGAATTATATCAAGGAGTCTTTGAAGCACATATGATGTATACACAGCTTCCCCTCATCCTCCAGATTCAACACATCACAGGATCATGTTAAACGAATACAACAATCTTTCACATATGCCATAGAGATAGATAGATGATAGATAGATAGATAGATAGATAGATAGATAGATAGATAGATAGATAGATATAGATGATCTAGAGATAGATAGGATTGCTTAAGAGATGGACCTCATGAGCCAATGACAAGGATCTCCTTGAGCAACCATTTCCTCAGAGGTGCTTGCCAAAAGGCAAACATTGCTACAGATGGAATAATTGGCAAAGGCAAGACTTCAACAGGTAACAGATGTCCAGACGGAATGAACTTCCCTGGAGGATCTAGGGAAATATCTCTATCTATTCCATGTTTCAGAGAATGAGAGCCTGTGAGTGGGCCATTTTGATGGTGTTAAGGGGAAATACAAGCTTTTACCCTTTGCCTTGCTCTTTCCAGGCCCAGGTTTGCACTCTAAAGCTCTGCATTGGAGAATGCACAGGAACCTTCCCCAGAAATACCCACTATTTAAAGCTGAAGCACAACAAATGGCAATTCAGGTTTTTTATGTATTGCCATTTGCTCCGATTCAGACCCAGTTAAGACCCAGACTTTACTGAACTTAACCTTGCAATTCTACAAGAGGGTGGGTGTTGTTCTTTTGGCAAACCAAACAAGTGTCTAAAGACAAGGGGGCAACCACAACTTCAATTGTTATGTCTAAGGCAATCCTTGCAGCTGCAATGATGCTGCCTGCCCGGAGCTGGAAAGATGATGATACCTTCGAGGGTGGACTGGCAGATGAAATTATTGGACCATGCAGAGATGGCAAGATTAACTGGGAAAGTCAGAAACCAGGAGGATCAAAACTTCAAAAGAGAATGGGACAAATATAGAATGTATCTGATAACTCTTGCAATGATACGTAGACTATGGATATAATGGAGGACTGTTAACTAGATGGACTTATAATATGCAGTTGAAAAAGTTACTTAAAGAACCCACAGAGGGGAGGAGGGAAGTCCTAGGATTTGAAAGAATCTTGTGTAAAATTGTAATATTTGCAATATTTCTGTGAATGAACTTGTAAAATCATATATATATCTATATGGCAATCCTTCAACAGGGACCCAAGCACTAAGGCCAGTAGTTATGAAGAAAGGAATGCAAGAATGATGACACTCAGTATTATTATTATTATTATTATTATTATTATTGATGTAAGTATGGGCAGGTGGATTTGGCATATATGAGGGAAGCATCCTCCATTCCACTGGTCTTGCAATTATCTGCATTTCATGGCTTCCCAGTCAGGAATTGGGAGAGACTTCTCCATCTTTGGTAAGTGAGACTTTGATATATGAACACAATATTCACACCCAGGTTCTGCTGTGCAGCATTCACCAAGGCTTAATGGGCAGCCCCAAAGACCCCCAAGCCAAGGGCTGTGGAAGGCCACTCAAGAGGAGCCAAGTCTCATGGTGTCTGTCAATTAAGTTCTTAAATTCCCTTACCTACCCACACCGAATGCAAAATAAACCAAATATATGCATCACAAGCATACCAAATAACTCTACAGTCTGGAATAGGCAAAGAAGAGGAGTCTTGAGGCCCCGAAAAATTTCCTACCCAGTCCCCGGAAATGGTGATTAGCAAAAAGCCACACAGCAGAGGGAGGGAGCAGACTTCAATAGCAGCCCAATTGCTTCCCTCCTATTGGGCACTCCTGCCCATGTGACCCCCAAGACCCATGGGAGGAATGAATTTGTGTCTTCTCTCAAGACAAGCTGTGTGGCAAATATAACCCTGTTAAAGGGCAGGAGTGACATTCTGCAGCCTCCCTGGGTTCCTGCACATTTTGAGAATTTCGTGGCATCCTTGGCTGGCCTTTCCTGTCACTGTGAAAAGCTGGAGAGGTGGCCTCCCATGCTGCTGACTGTTTGCTTTCATTTTTAAACAAATCTGTACAGGGTTTTTTGTTTTTTGTTTTAAGATAAAAGGAAAGGCATCTCTTAAAAATTAAACTAGCCTGGTCCACCAATCTTGGGTTCTGACTATTTAGTCTCCTGAACACCTCACATTTCCATCTCAGGATCCCAGTGGAAGACATTGTGAGGTTATTCCTCCCATGAGGCTTTTGCTGATCTGGAGGTGTGGGAATTCAGGGAGACTGCAGAGAGTTGGGAAAATGTTTAATGGAAACAACAACAACAACAACAACAACAACAACAATAATTAATAATAAAAACTTTAATTTGTATCCTGCCCTCCCTGGCCAAGACTAACATCAAATATATAACATCGGTATAAAATCAAACAATAATGACTTTACCTCCTAAAAACAAGTTCAGGATCAAATTTAAATCTAATTAGATGGCTTTCTGCAGGATTAGGGTTGGGAACAGTAAATGTTCATCAGGCCCAACTGTTTATGCTGTCCTTATATGAGCCTGTGAGAATGCTGGGAGGCCTCTTTCATACTAGTTCTTTTACAAAAAGAGAAGGGGAGTCAGGCTGAGCCCTGACCAAAGGCCTAGCGGAACAAGTCCGTCTTGCAGGCCCTGCGGAAAGATGTCAAATCCTGCAGGGCACTGATCTCTTGTGGCAGAGAGTTCCACCAGGCCAGGGCCAAGGCCGAAAAGCCTAATCTCCCTGGGGGCTGGGATCTCCAAGCTGTTATTATTTGCAGACCGTAAGGTCCTCCGTGGGGCGTACCAGGAGAGGTGACCCCGACGATCACAACCCACTGACCACTCTCAACCATCTTGCTACTATGATATAAGCTCAGCCCTGCACCTTCTGAAATTCCCAAGAAATCCCAAGCGCTCTGTGAATGCTCCAGAAATATGGGAGCCTCTTCCAAAGAGGAATAAAGCTTTCAAGACACTGGAGGACAAATTTAGGCACAGCATTAATATCTAAAATATTCTAAGGACTGAAAGAGTGCAATATAAATGCAAAAATATTGTGGTTATGGAGTGAGGAATTGGGCTTCTTCCTCCAAGAAAGTCAGCATTCAGTATCTAACATTCTTTAAGCAGGCACAGAGGTGTGCTAATGTATTTGAGTTCACACTGCTTAAAGTTAATTCAAAAACAGGTCTATGATTCAGTTGGTCAGCTTCTCTCCACAGCACTGTTCTGGCCATCACTGTCATGCTGAAGGCATACAGGTCTATCTTTTCCAACTCAGCTGACACCGGGGAAGCAATTTCCAGAATGATTTCATGCCAGCATGCTATTTTGTTAGAACACCAGAAAACTTCCCTCTGTGTGTTTTTGGAGAAAGGGGGCTGTTTTAAGCTATTCCATTTTACTCTTGCAGTGAATCATATCTATGAGAGCCCCTGTATGTCTGCGTCCAGATCTTCTCTTAAAAATCAAAGCAAGGAGGTAGGTATGTGTCTCATGGCATAAGTATTTTAATGTATTTTTAATATTTGTTGGAAGCCGCACAGAGTGGCTGGGGAAACCCAGCCAGATGGGCGGGGTAAAAATAAATTATTATTATTAGTATTATTATTATTAGCTGAGCAGCCTGAATGAACATCAGAATTTGTGTCCCAACCACACACAAAGATCGTTCTCACCCCATTGGAACAACCCTAAGGTTGGAGAAGGAGGCAGAGTGGAAGGAACCAGCAGAAATAAAAGTTAGAATTACTCAGATCCAGCTCTAGCAATGGTATAGGGCAATCAGGTCAGATTATATGTTGTTGTTGTTTCGTCATTTAGTCGTGTCCGACTCTTCGTGACCCCCCTGGACCAGGCACTTCTGTCTTCAGAAGACAGATTATATAGGAGCACATATGAAATGACCTTATATCAATTAATCGATCCATCTAGCCTAGTGTCATCCGCTCTGACTGGCAGCAGCTCTCCAGGTTCTTGGGTTGAGAAAGGCTTTCCCAGCAGCTGCTTCTTGGTTCATTTGTTGGTTTAACTGGAGCTGCCAGAAACTAAGCTTCTCCCAAACCCCTTTCCCTCCCTCCATTTGGTATAAGATTCCAAGCCCCTTGCAGGGACTGTCTCAGTTTGCTTGGGTGACCTGAAAGCCTCCGTCTAAAAAGATATCATTGCACTAAGAGGTTGCATGTTCCTCTAAAGCAAGGGGGGAGAGGGGGGGAGCTGTAGGCCTCAGGGCCACATGGACCTCCCCAGGCCTTCTTCCCTGGTCCTCAGGCCACACACCCTCCCCAGACACACCTCCATTCCCCAGGTTGCTTCCCTCATGGCCCGGGCTTCACTTCTTCCTTGAGTGTTGCCTTGCTAGAACAAGTGCATGAAAGAAGGATCAGGTGTGTGTGTGTGTGTGAACCTGGTATGACAAAAATGTGTAATGTACATTCCTTGCTCTGCCTACTTTTGCATCTGGCTCCACCAGCCGCTGCCATGTGGCCCCAGACGTTTGCCCAGAAGAGAAGATGGCCCTCAGGCTGAAAATAGTCCATTGCCCCAATACATTGTTGTGGGCTGGGGAGACTCCATGGATGAAGGAGCTGGGCAAGGGAAAGAATGGCTCCTAACTATGGGCTGTTAGTATAAGAAAGGAAGCTGCTCTGTGCTAGGGGCAAATGGGTGGGCCTCCCCCCCCTTCCCCTGGCTGGTAGTGAGAAAGATGGCAGCCATCTGGTGCATTGGTGAGCTGGGCTAGAGTCCTGAGATCGAGAGCCATGCCTGATTTCTTCTGGAATCCAAAGCTGGGACTATGGGAGAGGCAAGACCTTCGGCACTGTTAATGCTGTAGGCTCAGGTTGTATAAATGTGTAAATCAACCACATAACATTAAGACCCCACAGACTCCGCTGTCCCTCATTCCAAGGAAACCAAACCCTGGGTAGGTGTCTGGAACCCCTGTAATCTTGCACCCCTTGGAGGTTGCCGGGGGTCCGAGCAACAATATGTAATTTATCAGAGTTAAAAAGCTTGAAAGCGGGAGCTACCACACCAGCCATCGTCTGTTTCAATCATGCATCCATTAGCTTTCCAAAAAGGTAAAATAAAACAGTGGTAAAGAAATAAAGGTTACTTCACATCAGCCAACAGGGGCACCAACTCCTGGGGACCCAACGCTCTCTCTTCCCCCATGTTCCAAAAAACCAGGGCCAAGCACAGAGCTGAGTGTGCTTCAGTGGATGGATCCTCCTCCTCCTCCCATGGAGGGGAAGGAAGGGGAAAGCAGCCCCTGGCCAGTGGCAGCAGGAGGAGCAGCCACCTGCCATTGAAGTCATGCTGCTGCCACATGCCTGGCTCCTCTGACATCCTGACATGCATTGGGATGTCACAAGTTGGCACCTCTGTTATCAAAGATGTCTTCAGATTCTACATTACATGACTGGAGCTACCTTTGTCACATCCTTGTACAAGATAGAGAGAGAAGAAAGAGAATGAGGAAGAGGAAGGGCTGGAAAATCCATGCTTCGTGGGAAACCCCAAAGTTTACTTTCCCTGGCTGTTAGTCTCAACCCGGCCCTCTACTGGCTGGAGACATGCTAGGTTGCTTATACCCAACAAATCTGCTTGAGATCTTCCTATTGTTTTTCTTGGTGTCAAATCCCTCTACTTTCCACTCAGCAATGGGCAAGACCTTCCTGCATTGATCATTATTGCAACCTAAGATCCCATTTCCTGCTCTGGTGTTTGCTCTTGAGTCATTGATTTTCTTTCTTTCTTTCTTTCTTTCTTTCTTTCTTTCTTTCTTTCTTTCTTTCTTCTCCTTCCTTCCTTCCTTCCTTCCTCACTCACTCACTCACTCACATACAGCATCACTTATTCACTGCTGCTTTCTGATGCTCAGGGAGAATTGTTTCCACCATCTAGGTGGTGAATAATGAGCTACATGTGGAGAGTATTCAATGCTTGATGCCCAGAATTCCTGCTGGGCTCAGTGGTTTTGCTATTCACTGGTTAGACATAGAAAATCCAATGTTCCTTTCCTTTTAATGGGATTAATAAGACAACACTGAACTCAGCTCATTATTCAATTCCATTGCTGCCAAAAGTCACTCCTACGGATTTTTGGAGACAACAAACTCACCGAGATGAAACTATGTCAATGTGAACGTTTGAATATCGGTGCATTAATTAAAATGGAATGTGTTTCTTTTCTTGCTTAGTTAACACTTCTGCTGCGCTGCTAGCACCTAAGGAGGATATGAGAGAGCTCAACGGAACAAAAATAAATATATATGTTATTATGGAGATATTGACTTTCTGATTGAAGTGCAGAGGATCTGTAGTGGAGTAAGTGGAAGGATGCCAACTTGCCTTCCCTTGCTATCTTTTCCTTTCCATTCCAAAAAAAGTTTTCCAATCCAATGAAAGTTAGAATTCTGCGTGAGTTGGGGGGGGGGATAACAGAGTAAAACAGGGTGATTTGGAGTCTCTCTTCCTTCTTGGGTCAAAGCATAATGTCAATAAACAACTTCCAGTTGGATCGGCCCACTCCTCCCCCCCAAAAAACTCATGTTGCTCGACTGCTTCTGTATTTCTGAACATTATAGCGCTTTATTTTCCCATATCTCTATATTTCTCTAGGTCCATCAGCTTTGGAAGAAGCATAGGAGCAAAATAAAATATTTGAGGGGGCTGAGCCCCCCAAAGTTGATGGGCATCACCTGGCTCTGAGTTCTGAATGCCACTCCCTGCAAGGCCCTTTCCACCTGGCTTAGGGGGCGGGGCCCAGACTCAACAGCTCTACCAAAGAGACTCCTGGGAGACTGGAGGGACGTTACCTGGCTGTGAGCGCTGAAGAGCCCAGACTCACTGGAACAAACTCTGGGGTTGGGGTAAATGTAAGAATGTAAAAAATGATTTAAAATGATTTAGTTTGTGGCATTTTAAATTTTGGTTTTATGGTTTGGTTTTTGCTCTGTTACGGGTGGGATAAATGTTTAGTTGGGGCTGGGAATTAGTTTAATTTTTGCATAACTGATTTTTTTTTAAAAAAACAACAACACATGTTTCTAGGCGACTTCCGGTTGGTCGCCTGGTAATGGCAGTCGGGAGCTCTTTCAGCTGAAAGAGCCCCAGCGCTTTGAAGGCCCAGAAAAAGTTAAACATGGAAATCAAATGGTTGAGATATTCAGATTTATTATTGGAGGATAATGAAGGATATAAACTAAAATCATTTGATCAAGTTAAAGATAAGTTAAATTGGTTACATTACCACCAGATTAATGAATCGTATAAATTAGATAAGAAAAATGGTTTTGCTTCTGAAAAATCTAAGGTGGAGATGGAGATTGGATTCTAAAGTTAAAAATCGGTCTAAAATGTATAAGTTGTTGTTGGAGTGGCATACAAAGGATGAGCAAGTTAAATCAGTAATGGTAGATTGGGCAAGAGATGTGGGACATAACATAATGTTTGAGGATTGGGAAAGATTGTGGAAGAAAGGGGTTAAGTTCACTGCATGTACAATCTTAAAGGAAAATATAATGAAAAATATGTATAGATGGTATCTGACCCCTGTCAAACTAGGAAAGATTTATCATAACTGTGATAACCTTTGGAATGTAATAATCATAGAATCATAGAATCATAGAGTTGGAAGAGACCACAAGGGCCATCGAGTCCAACCCCCTGCCAAGCAGGAAACACCATCAGAGCACTCCTGACATATGGTTGTCAAGCCTCTGCTTAAAGACCTCCAAAGAAGGAGACTCCACCACACTCCTTGGCAGCAAATTCCACTGTCAAACAGCTCTTACTGTCAGGAAGTTCTTCCTAATGTTTAGGTGGCATCTTCTTTCTTGTAGTTTGGATCCATTGCTCCGTGTCCGCTTCTCTGGAGCAGCAGAAAACAACCTTTCTCCCTCCTCTATGTGACATCCTTTTATATATTTGAACATGGCTATCATATCACCCCTTAACCTCCTCTTCTCCAGGCTAAACATGCCCAGCTCCCTTAGCCGTTCCTCATAAGGCATCGTTTCCAGGCCTTTGACCATTTTGGTTGCCCTCCTCTGCACACGTTCCAGCTTGTCAGTGTCCTTCTTGAACTGTGGTGCCCAGAACTGGACACAGTACTCCAGGTGAGGTCTGACCAGAGCAGAATACAGTGGCACTATTACTTCCCTTGATCTAGATGCTATACTCCTATTGATGCAGCCCAGAATTGCATTGGCTTTTTTACCTGCCGCGTCACACTGTTGGCTCATGTCAAGTTTGTGGTCAACCAAGACTCCTAGATCCTTTTCACATGTACTGCTCTCAAGCCAGGTGTCACCCATCTTGTATTTGTGCCTCTCATTTTTTTTGCCCAAGTGCAATACTTTACATTTCCCCCTGTTAAAATTCATCTTGTTTGTTTTGGCCCAGTTCTCTAATCTGTCAAGGTCATTTTGAAGTGTGATCCTGTCCTCTGGGGTGTTAGCCACCCTTCCCAGTTTGGTGTCATCTGCAAATTTGATCAGGATGCCCTTGAGTCCATCATCCAAGTCGTTGATAAAGATGTTGAATAAGACCGGGCCCAAGACAGAACCCTGTGGCACCCCACTAGTCACTCTTCTCCAGGATGATGAGGAACCATTGATGAGCACCCTTTGGGTCCGGTCAGTCAGCCAGTTACAAATCCATTGAGTGGTAGCAGAGTCAAGACCGCATTTTACCAGCTTCTTTACAAGAATATCATGGGGCACCTTGTCAAATGCCTTGCTGAAATCAAGGTAGGCTGCATCCACTGCGTTCCCTTCATCTACCAGGCTTGTAATTCTGTCAAAAAATGAGATCAGGTTCGTCTGACATGACTTATTTTTCAGAAATCCATGCTGACTATTGGTGATCACAGCATTCCTTTCTAGGTCTCACAGATTGTTTGCTTAATGATCTGCTCCAGAATCTTCCCTGGTATTGATGTCAGACTGACTGGGCGGTAATTATTTGGGTCCTCTCTTTTCCCCTTTTTGAAAATAGGGACAACATTTGCCCTCCTCCAGTCTGCTGGGACTTCGCCTGTTCTCCAGGAATTCTCAAAGATGACTGCCAGTGGTTCTGAGATCACATCTGCCAGTTCTTTTAATACTCTTGGATGCAGTTCATCTGGCCCTGGAGACTTGAATACATCTAAACTAGCCAAGTATTCTTGTATTTTCTTCTTGGAATAACAGGTTTGGAATTGCCCAAGAAAGATGTTAAATTATTTTTGTATGCCACAACTGCCGCTTGAATATTACTAGCTAAGAAGTGGAAAACGCAAGAACTGGCAACTGTGAAAGAATGGCAGATGAAGATGATGGACTTTTTGGAGCTAGCCAACCTTACTGGAAGAGTCCGCGATCAGAATGAGGAGGAGTATCAGGAAGAATGGGAGAAATTTAATGACTATTCAGCTAAATACATCAAGTTAAATTAATTAGAAACAGCTTGCAATTACCAGCTGGGCCTAGGATTTAAATATGTAATGCAAGGAATTATTATGTTTAATGCTGAATTGGGAAGGATGACTGATGTTAAGGGCTGATTTCCTTCAGAATGGAGAGGTTTGATCTTCTTGCAGTCCATGGGACTCTCAAGAGTCTCCTCCAGCACCATAATTCAAAAGCATCAATTCTTCGGCGATCAGCCTTCTTTATGGTCCAGCTCTCACTTCCATACATCACTACTGGGAAAACCATGGCTTTAACTATATGGACCTTTGTTGGTAAGGTGATGTCTCTGCTTTTTAAGATGCTGTCTAGGTTTGCCATCGCCTTTCTCCCAAGGAGCAGGCGTCTTTTAATTTCGTGACTGCTGTCATCATCTGCAGTGATCATGGAGCCCAAGAAAGTAAAATCTCTCACTGCCTCCATTTCTTCCCCTTCTATTTGCCAGGAGGTGATGGGATCAGCGGCCATGATCTTCGTTTTTTTGATGATGAGCTTCAGACCATATTTTGTGCTCTCCTCTTTCACCCTCATTAATAGGTTCTTTAATTCCTCCTCACTTTCTGCCATCAAGGTTGTGTCATCTGCATATCTGAGGTTGTTGATACTTCTTCCGGCAATCTTAATTCCAGCTTGGGATTCGTCCAGCCCAGCCTTTCGCATGATGAATTCTGCATATAAGTTAAATAAGCAGGGAGACAATATACAGCCTTGTCATACTCCTTTCCCAATGTTGAACCAATCAGTTGTTCCATATCCAGTTCTAACTGTAGCTTCTTGTTCCACATAGAGATTTCTCAGGAGACAGATGAGGTGATCAGGCACTCCCATTTCTTTAAGAACTTGCAATAGTTTTCTGTGGTCGACACAGTCAAAGGCTTTTGCATAGTCAATGAAGCAGAGGTAGATGTCTTTCTGGAACTCTCTAGCTTTCTCCATAATCCAGCACGTGTTTGCAATTTGGTCTCTGGTTCCTCTGCCCCTTCGAAATCCAGCTTGCACTTCTGGGAGTTCTCGGTCTGGGAGTTCTGCTTGAGCCTTCCTTGTAGAATTTTAAGCATAACCTTGCTAGCGTGTGAAATGAGTGCAATTGTGCGGTAGTTGGAACATTCTTTGGCACTTCTCTTCTTTGGGATTGTGATGTAGACGGATCTTCTCCAAGCCTCTGGCCACTGCTGAGTTTTCCAAACTCGCTGGCATATTGAGTGTAGCACCTTAACAGCATCATCTTTTAAAATTTTAAATAGTTCAGCTGGAATATCATCACTTCCACTGGCCTTGTTATTAGCAGTGCTTTCTAAGGCCCATTTGACTTCACTCTCCAGGATGTCTGGCTCAAGATCAGCAACCACAACACCTGGGGTATACGAGACATCCATTTCTTTCTGGTATAGTTCCTCTGTGTATTCTTGCCACCTCTTCTTGATGTCTTCTGCTTTGTATTGAGATCATTCTATCATTTTTGCATCCCAGTACAGCTTTTGACACTCTTTTGTTGACTATGAGGGCCACTCCATTTCTTTTACGGGATTCTTGCCCACAGTAGTAGATGTGATGGTCATCCAAACTGAATTCACCCATTCCTGTCCATTTTAGTTCACTGATGCCCAGGATGTCAATATTTATTCTTGCCATCTCATTTTTTACCACATCCAACTTACCAAGGCTCATGGTTCTTACATTCCAGGTTCCTATGCAATATTTTTCTTTACAGCATTGGACTTTCTTTTCGCTTTAAGGCATATCCGCAACTGAGCATCCTTTTGGCTTTGGCCCAGCCGCTTCATCAGCTCTGAATCTACTTGTGCTTGTCCTCCGCTCTTCCCCAGTAGCATGTTGGATGCCTTCCTACCTGAGGGGCTCATCTTCCAGCATCATAACTTTTATATGCCTGTTGTCTTTGTCCATGGAGTTTTCTTGGCAGGGATACTGGAGTGGCTTGCCGGTTCCTCCTCCAGGTGGATCACGTTTGGTCAAAACTCTCCACTATGACCTGTCCATCTTGGGTGGCCCTGCATGGTATAGCTCATAGCTTCTCTGAGTTATTCAAGCCCCTTCGCCACGGCAAGGCAGTGATCCATGAAGGGGTACCCACCTCTAGTCACATGCAAAAGGAAGTATGTCCCAGCCAGGAGGAAACAGGAAGTTTTCGACTGGCTGGACCAAACATTCCCCCACATGTCCACTCTAGGAAAACAAGGAATGTTGTACTTGACTGCTACTTTTGTATCACATCCCACAAAATTATATTGTATGGAGTCAACATTGTAATTGTTGCGGCTACAAGCCTAACATTGTGCAAAGGATTTGAGTTGGTCAATTTGCACCAAAGGAAGTCAGAAAGCTATTGTGCAGGTATTAGAATACATACATGTATTCTTGTTTTTAAAAGAAATAAAGAAAAAATAACACCTTCTGCAAAGCATTGCTAAAACAATTATTCATTATCAGCCAGGAAACTCAGCATCTAATCTGGCTTTTTGGCAGGCAGGTTTATTTTATTTTTAAAATGAGGTTGTTTGCGAGCAGCAGAAAATAAGCCCAAATCTCTTGCTCCATGCACATCCCTAAATGTTGTTCCGTTACTGCTATTGAAGAAGAAGAAGAAGAAGAAGAGTTTGGATTTGATATCCCGCCTTTCACTCCCCTTCAGGAGTCTCAAAGCGGCTAACATTCTCCTTTCCCTTCCTCCCCCACAACAAACACTCTGTGAGGTGAGTGGGGCTGAGAGACTTCAGAGAAGTGTGACTAGCCCAAGGTCACCCAGTAGCTGCATGTGGAGGAGCGGGGAATCGAACCCGGTTCACCAGATTACGAGACTACCGCTCTTAACCACTACACCACACTGGCTCTAGGAGTATGAAAGCAAGGAGTATGATCAGAAATGGGATGCATATTCACACTCTCTCCAATTTGCAGCAAATATTCTACTGCCCCTTCAGATGGAGTCAGCTCTCTGAATGTTTTTTTTTTCAGAGGAGGAAGGGGAAAGAGAATGTATATCAGCTAGTAGCAAAAAATAAAATAAAATAAAATGGACTAGTATCAGTAGCAGACTTGGAATGTCATGTAACACTAATTATCATTGCAGAGGATTGGCCTAATGAGATCAGATTGCCCCAACAACAGAAGACACACCATGTTCTCCTTTTTGCAAACTGGGTGTAAATTGTATAGAGGTTTGAGTTATATGTGATCTGACATCACTGACAGGAAGGATTTTTATTCCCCATAAAGTCTACTGATTCAACTCTTCTAGGGATTAAAGTTTTACTGTCCAGCTCTTATGGAGCACAAAGGAATCAAACTCCCCTTTCCTATCTATAAATTGAAAGCAACCACCTTTATGTTTTGACATGGGAGCACTGCTTTCAAGACATCAAAAGCAGAGTTGACAACATGCTCAGGGGCTGGGGAGAACAGAGGCAGCTGTGTACAAACTTTTAACTGCTACCTGAGTTTGAAACTGGAAAAACTTTGCTGTACATGATGACAAAAATTTACATCTGCCTATGAGGTTCCTCTCCTCAAGGGGGAACAACATTTGCCATACCTCCAACTCCTCCTCTGGATGGTAGAGCCTGTTGGAGGAGTTGGGAATGACCAAATGGTCTCTGTGGCCAATCAGGCTGGTTGGGGAGAAAGACTAGGCTTTATAAGCCAGCTCCTTCCAAAATGCTTCCCCTTTGCTTCATGCAGTGTCTTCCTGTTGCAATATGGGCTTCTGCTAGTCAGATGTTTGGGGGCTGAATTGGAATTTTTGGGGGGAGCCCTTGTTTGGCCTTGGGGCTCCCTTTGTTTGCCTACTTCATACTGCTGGGAACATTCTGCAGAAGTGGCAATTTTGATTGGTTTAATTGACTTTTGGTTCAGGGTTTTGTTTTTTTACATCTGGTGGTGTACTCAGTGTACTCTGAGTGTACAAACTGATTTTGGGGGACCATGGGATACCCTTAATTCTTGGCACATGGAGCTGGCAGAAGGCCAAACCTGCAGGGCCATGCTTTGCATGTCAAGGTCAGCCAAGGCTCTGGTATCAAGGAGGAAGGCCACTGATTGAGCCTGTAGACCTGCTCAGAAGAGCAGAGGGAGATGATCTTTCCAGCTTAGGAAACTTTCCTGACCAGACTATTTTGTTGTTGCTGTTGATTTATTTGCAGATTGTCTTGTTGGCATCCATCTGTCTTGAGAGACCATGGAGTGCACCTCCAGGGGTGAAGTCAAACCACTGCATTAACAGCACTAAAGTGACTTCCTTGGGGCGCAACCTTGGGCAGTGTGTATAGTTTTACAATATTGCAATAAATAAATCCCTCTCCTGTTGTGGTCTCCTGAGTCTTCTTTATGAGTGCTCTGATGATGTTTTTAAATTAACTCCTCCCCACCAGTGACTGCCTCTTAGTCTAACTTACCTCACAGGGTTGTTGTGAGGATAAAACGGGTCAGGGAGAGAACCATGTACACCACTTTGAGCTCTTTTGAGAAAATCTGCAATATAAATGTAATTAATAAATGTTGAAGAAGTACACACAGACAAACATATATACGAATATATGTATATACGTATGTATCTGTATATCTGGGTATATCATTAAAGTACTCCAACCTACATCAATGTAGTTATGTGCTCCCTACTTTTCTGAGTGCAGAAGTATTCTAAAGGCATCATTTTCCAGGGTTGGGATTCCTTGTAGATTACAGGAGATGTTTTTGGAAATGTATATGTTGAGATGCAGATAAACGGCATAGTGCTTCTAGCAAAGCAATAGTCCTGCTCCCCCTACATCAGTTCAGGGGAGAGAGAAATAGAGAGTGAGACAGAGAGTGAGCGCTGCATGCCAAGATGGTGAGGATTTGATTTACATACCACGTAATAAAATTGGCCTTGGGTAAGTGGTTTACCAAGTATAAAAACCAGTTGCGCAAACATTTAAAATATAGACGTCTATAATAAAACAAATAAGACAATTGCACTAAAATGACACAGCAATTAAAACAGGAAGCTTGGATTGGAAGATCCAGAGAATGCCTGCGTAAACAGGTGCAACTTCAAAAGCCAGCAGAATGCCAATACAGATGGTGTGGGATGGGTTTTAATAGGTAGGGGAGGGTATATTAATTGCAATTCATCCCTTCAGGTCTCTACATGTGTTGGTTGAAAAGAGTTTTAAATCCAATCTTCTGCAGCAAAAATGGAAAGCATAGGAATTAGACTATAAAACCTTGTTTTGAACAAGTCCAGCTACACAGTAATCTTGCTTCCCCCTCCGTACCCTGTTTAATAAAGAATCAGGCAACAACTTATAAAGTATGTTTAAAAACAATCTTCTACTACTACTTTGGTGATCACTTGTAGCCGAGTAAGATTGTCTTCCATGAATATGGTCATAACAGTGTGTCCATAAGTGACTGTGGAGGCCAACTCTGGAACCACACATCCTTCCACAGTGGGGACATACCTGTAAGAACCACCTGCTTTTGGAGTTCCATGATAACATCAAGGAACACTGGACATCCATTACAGTGGTACCTCAGGTTAAGTACTTAATTCGTTCCAAAGGTCTGTTCTTAGCCTGAAACTGTTCTTAACCTGAAGCACCACTTTAGCTAATGGGGCCTCCTGCTGCCGCCGCTTTGCCAGAGCATGATTTCTGTTCTCATCCTGAAGCAAAGTTCTTAACCTGAAGCGCTATTTCTGGGTTAGCGGAGTCTGTAACCTGAAGCGTATGTGTCAGGGGTTCAGGAGCAGAGGCACAGGGAAGGGAGGAAATGGAGAGCGAGGGGGAGGAGTCCGAAGGGAATGTCAGCGATGACAACGGTCCGAGGTCTCTGAGTCTTTCCAGTGAATCGGATGATTCACAGAAAGGGGCTCCCATGGTCAGGGGAAGGGGGGTGCCCAGGGGGACACCCCAGGAAGAAGGGGCCAGAGGGGACTCAGAGAGCAGCAGTTGGAAATCCGGACCAGCGTCCACACCAGAGTGCAGTAGGGGGGAGGAGTCCCAGGCATCGGGGTCAGGCGGCGCGCTGCCAGCGGGAGAACATGAGGGAGGATTGACCACGCCTCCGTCGGGGAGCGAGGAAACGGTCGAGAGGAAGGTTGAAGGCTGCGCGCGCGCGCCAAGTTCAAATGTAAAGGAGGGCGGCACAGTTGGCAGCCCGGATAGGGAGCCAGGTCCTAAAGCCCGCCGAAGAGAGAGGGAGGAGTCAGGGGGGTCAACGTCTGCGTCGGAAGAGTCCAGGAAGGAAGGAACCCCGGGGGGTAGCAGGACCCAGAGGAGAAAGGAGAGACGGAAGAGGTGGAGTAAGGCTAGAGTCTTAAACTGGTGTACAGGGGGCGGAGATTCAGATGGAGCTTCGCCGGTCTAGACCCTAGACGTAGAGCTGGGGCGCTGAGGTTTGGAAATGGAAACTATACTTCAATAAAGACTTTGATACATCACTACCGGCTAGCGTTGGTCCTCTGTGAGCTGGGACCAGGAGCCAGCTCTGACAGTAAGCTCCATCTCACTAAAAGTTTTGGCACCAAGAACCTCGCAACGTGAGTCGACGCAGCGAGGGCAGAGGAGTGGTGCTTTGAGAGCTCACACAAATCAGGCAAGATGACTGCAGAACAGCAACTGACAGAACTGCGAAATGCAGTGACTCAACTCAGCGCAGAGGTACTGGCCTCTAAGAAAAGGGAAGAGGAAATGGATGCCGCCTGCAGAGATCTCCGAGCCAGGTTGGAAGTGCTTTCTTCACTGGGGCAACCGGGACCCAAGTCAGAGGGCATTGGACTGGGGAGAAGGGGAGGCAGTCTGGTATCTCATTTCGACGGGAGTTTACAGCAGTACCCCAACTTCCGAGCAGACCTGCTGTTTGCGCTGGATCTGCTACAAAAAGACTTTAGAGATGAGCGAGAGAAAGTGGGGTTTATCTTGTCCCATTTGCATGGGGAGGCCAAAACGTGGCTGAGGAATTTATGGAGAGATAATGATCCGGCGCTCCAAGATGCGAAGGCTTTCATTAAAGCGATGGATTCGTGTTTTTTATCAAAGATAGACATCGATATTGCCAGAAGAGACATACACGGGCTTAAACAAGGCAGAGCCAGTGTGAGGCAGTACCATGCACGCTTTTTTGGCTTAGTCCATGTGCTGGGATGGGAGAAAGATTCTGCTCCAGTGAGAGACCTCTTTTGGGAAGGCTTGAATGCAGAGGTGAAAGCTGAGATTGCAAGGGGGGAGAGACCAAAGAACACTCAGCAAGTGGTCCAGAGGGCGCTGGAAATTGGGGTGCGTCTGGAAGAACGTCCTTGGTACAGAGAAGAAGGATGTTGGGGACGGGCGCCAGCCAGAGCACCTCCCCTCTCTCCCAAAGATGCAGCGCGTGCGCAATCCACACCCTCGAGGGAGGGAGAAAAGAACCGATGGAGATTGGAGGTGCTAGGGCTCAGTCAGCTACCAGAGCCCTAACACCGGGAGCAGTCAAAACGAAGCCTCCTAGAGGGAACAGGAAGTGTTACATCTGCGACAGTGCTCAGCACATGGCGAAAGAGTGTCCCCAGAGGCTCCATAAGCACACTGCAGCCTCTGCAACAGTCACAGACGCAACTCAGCAGGGAAACGACAGAGTCTGGCTGGAGGAAGAGGCACTGGGGTCCAGCCAGACAAGTCAATGAAGCATTCCCCAGCAATTTTGCAGCCCACAGACCCCCTCCCACCCAAACCAGTGGTGCAGCTTACAGCGTCGCTCCAACTGCCCAATGGACTCACTATGGAAGTCCCAATTACCATTGACTCTGGTAGTAACGCAGACTTTTTAGGACTGGATTTCATTCAGCTGGACAACGTAGCACTACTCCCAGCCACGCTGCCTCTGCAGGTTGTCACGGTGGATGGCAGGGAATTGCTGGGGGGGCAAGTGGTGCACCAAACGCCTCCCATGGTGATGCAAATTGGGAATCACCGAGAAGTCATCAGCTTCAATGTCACCCACCTGTCGGACACGCCTGTAGTATTGGGCATGAGTTGGCTGCACAGGCACAGCCCAGCCTTGGCGTGGTACCAGCGTCAACTGACCTTCGGCTCCTCCTACTGTGCGGAACATTGCATTCTGCCTAACCCGGAAGGGGAAGAGGATGACCCGCAGCTACAATTAGGCACGCTGCAAGCAGTGCCTCGCAAGTATGCAGCGTTTTTGGAGGTTTTCTGCGAGAAAGAAGCGGACAAGCTGCCTCCCCACAGGCCCTATGACTGCAAGATTGACCTCCTGCCAGGGGCGACGCTGCCAACCGGGAAACTCTATTCCATGTCTGAAGACGAGATGCAGGAACTCAGGGAGTTCATAGACCTCAACTTGAAACGCGGTTTCATCCGGGAGTCGAAGGCAGTGGGGGGCAGTCCTGTATTCTTTGTGAAGAAGAAGGACACGCCCCAAAAGAGGCTTGTAGTGGACTTCAGGATCTTAAATTCCAAGACCAAGCCCACAGCCTTTCCTATGCCCAAAATAGACGACCTGCTCGCAACGGTGAGGAAAGGACGCGTTTTCACGAAGTTGGATCTGCGAGGGGCGTACAACCTGATTCGCATACGAGAGGGCGACGAATGGAAGACTGCCATGTTCACGCCCCTGGGCACCTATGAATACAGAGTTATGCCCTTCGGTTTACAAAATGGCTCCCACTGTTTTCAAGCCTTCATGCATCACGTACTGGCGGGTCTCCTCTACAAGAAATGCGTCTGCTTCTTGGACGACATCCTGATATTCTCAGAATCGGAGGAGACCCACGAGGCAGACGTCAAGGAAGTTCTGCGGAGACTGCAGGAGCATAGGCTGTACGCCAAGCTGGAAAGGTGCCAGTTCGACAAGAAGGAGGTAGATTTCCTGGGCTACAAGTTGTCGGACAAGGGGCTCGCCATGGACAGCGCCAAGGTTCGCGCAGTGTTGGACTGGAAGAGCCCGCGCAATCGGAAGGAGGTCCAGCGGTTTGTGGGTTTCGCCAACTTTTACCGCAAGTTCATCAAGGGGTTCGCGATGCAGACAGCGGCCATTACAGACACGCTCAGCTCCAAGAAGAAGAAGTTCATCTGGACGGAGCAAGCGGAGCACTCCTTTCAGAACCTCAAGCGTCTCTTCTCGTCCGAAGAGCAACTACTGCACGTGAATCCCAGCAGACCAATGAGAGTTGAAACGGACGCCTCAGACAGAGCCGTGGGTGCAGTTCTGTTGCAGCAGGACCCGCATGGGGACTGGAGACCGTGTGCCTTCTACTCCAGAAAGCTCAGCAAGTCAGAGCAGAACTACACCATCTGGGACAGGGAGTTGCTCGCCATTCATGCCGCATTCAAGGCATGGCGGCACTTCCTCATCGGAGCCAAACACACAGTGCAGGTTCGCACGGACCATAAGAACCTGGAGTACTGGCGCACGGCAAGGTTCTTGAACCAGCGGCACATACGATGGGCGGAGTTCTTTGCGGATTTCGACTTCAGGATAGAGTACATCCCAGGCGACAACAACGTCATGGCAGATGCACTGTCCAAAAAGCCGCAATACCTCGAAGAGGCGGCACCAGCAGCGGCCAAGCATATTTTCGCACCGGAAGCGTGGGCGTGCGCCTCAGCAACCGTGGACCTGGAAGCTGTCCGTCGAGCGCTACAGGAAGACCCCTTTGCACAGGCCAAGATGGAGGAGGTGCGCAAGGGCACGGCGAAGGACGACGAGTTCCAGATACGCGACGGATTGCTCATCCGCAGAGGGGCCCTCTACGTACCGGGAGACGACCTCCGCGCGAAAGTACTGCAGCAGTTGCACGACGCACCCACCGCCGGGCACTTTGGCAAAGAGAAGACGGCAGAATTAGTAGCCAGAGATTTTTGGTGGCCCAAGATGCGGGGGGAAGTCGCGGATTACGTCGCGAGGTGTGACACCTGCCAAAGGGCCAAGTCAGTGCACAAACCTCCAGCGGGACTGCTCGAACCGCTGCAGACCCAGAGCGAACCGTGGGAGAGGGTGGCCCTGGACTTTGTCACGGATTTACCCAGCTCGAGAGGCAAGACGGCAGTGCTAGTGGTGGTGGACATGTTCACCAAAATGGCCCACTTCATTCCGTGCGCGAAGGTGGCCACGGCAGAACAGACCGCCAAACTGTTCATAGACCACGTGTTCAGGGTGCACGGTCTGCCACGGTCTATCTTGTCCGACAGGGGGCGACAGTTCATCTCGAACTTCTGGCAGAAGCTGATGGGTTTCCTGAACGTCAAGATCAACTTAGCGTCGGCGAGACACCCGCAGACCAACGGACAAGCGGAACGCGTCAACGCCATCATGCAGCAGTACCTGAGATGCTATGCAAATCAGCAGCCGGCAACATGGGTGGACTACCTGCCGCTCGCTGAGTTCGCTTACAACAACACGAAGCACGTGTCCACGGGGGTGACACCGTTCTTCGCCAACAACGGGAGGCATCCCAGAACCTTCCCGGGATTAGAGAGACTGGGGGAGGGGGAGCCACAGGCAGCGGAAGCCTTAGCGTCAGAGTTGCAGGAGGTTCACGAACGGCTTCGAAGGCAGTTAGAACTAGCAAAGCACGCATACAAACTGCAGGCTGACAAGCACAGAAGGGTTGGGGAAGACATACAGGTGGGAGACTGGGTTTGGTTGGCAGCCCAGGCAGTGCCGACCAGATCGTTAGCGAAGAAGAAGCTCGGACATAAGCAGCTAGGACCTTACAAAGTCGAGGCACAGATCAACCCAGTGGCCTTCCGGTTGACACTTCCGGAGGGATCCAGAATGCACCCAGTGTTCCATAGATCAGTACTCACGCCCTACAAAGCACCTCACAGGTTTCAGGAGCCGGGCACGGCACCAGACCCGCTCAGGGAGCAGCCCACAAGGAGGGGGTCGCCAAGAGGGGAACCCATCAACCAGGTCACAGAGATTTTAGACTCAAGATGGGGGGAAGAGGGAGTAGAATATTTTCTCGGCAGCGAAAGTACCCCGGCCAGCGCCAACCGTTGGGTGCCGGACTATGCCTTGAACGAGCCTCTTCTCAAGGAAGAGTTTCATGTCTTGTTCCCGCACAGGCCCATGCCAGCCGCGTATTTCGACGACTGGCTTTTCACACCCACGCTTTCAACCAGCACGTTCCAGGGGTTCACCTCGGACGAAGAACCGGCACTAGACACACGTTCCCCGGAGGGATCGCCCTCGGGGTCTGCCTCAGACCGCTCTTATTGGTGGGACAATCGACCAGAAGAGCGGTGGAGCAGGAAGTGGCTGGGGGGTCCTTGGCAGGCAACGGCCCCAGAGGTGACCGGGGGAGAGACGGACATGGACGTGTTGGGGGAGGACCTTGGGTTCGAGCATGGCGGCACAGAGATGGAAGCAGAGGAAATCGAGGTCGACGAGAGCACGGAGGACGAGCCGGACTTATCCGGCTGGAGGCACGCCAAGGGGGACGAACTGTATCCGCCATTCACCCCCACAACGATGGAGCACCCAGCACCCACACCGGAAGGAGGGGAGGGGGGAAGGGGGGGCTTCGAGGGGGGGATGGATGTCAGGGGTTCAGGAGCAGAGGCACAGGGAAGGGAGGAAATGGAGAGCGAGGGGGAGGAGTCCGAAGGGAATGTCAGTGATGACAACGGTCCGAGGTCTCTGAGTCTTTCCAGTGAATCGGATGATTCACAGAAAGGGGCTCCCATGGTCAGGGGAAGGGGGGTGCCCAGGGGGACACCACAGGAAGAAGGGGCCAGAGGGGACTCAGAGAGCAGCAGTTGGAAATCCAGACCAGCGTCCACACCAGAGTGCAGTAGGGGGGAGGAGTCCCAGGCATCGGGGTCAGGCGGCGCGCTGCCAGCGGGAGAACATGAGGGAGGATTGACCACGCCTCCGTCGGGGAGCGAGGAAACGGTCGAGAGGAAGGTTGAAGGCTGCGCGCGCGCGCCAAGTTCAAATGTAAAGGAGGGCGGCACAGTTGGCATCCCGGATAGGGAGCCAGGTCCTAAAGCCCGCCGAAGAGAGAGGGAGGAGTCAGGGGGGGTCAACGTCTGCGTCGGAAGAGTCCAGGAAGGAAGGAACCCCGGGGGGTAGCAGGACCCAGAGGAGAAAGGAGAGACGGAAGAGGTGGAGTAAGGCTAGAGTCTTAAACTGGTGTACAGGGGGCGGAGATTCAGATGGAGCTTCGCCGGTCTAGACCCTAGACGTAGAGCTGGGGCGCTGAGGTTTGGAAATGGAAACTATACTTCAATAAAGACTTTGATACATCACTACCGGCTAGCGTTGGTCCTCTGTGAGCTGGGACCAGGAGCCAGCTCTGACAGTATGTAACCCGAGGTACCACTGTACTATATTCCATATATGGTAATAATAATATAATATAATATAATATGATATAATATAATATAATAACAATACAGTACTAAATATATCCATTATTGTAGCCTGTGAACAAACTATTGGATTGGTTTGATGAGAATGGTAGTGAGACTGAACACATTATTGATAAGAAAAGGAAGGCCTTTCAGATCTGGCAAAGAGATAGAAACTGTGCCACTAAGAAAAAAAAACCTATGCCAACGCTAAGGCTGAGGTTCAAAGAAGAACAAGAGAACTAAAGAACACCTGGTGGACAAAAAAAAGCTCAAGAGATCCAGCACTTAGCCGACACTCATGATGCACAGAGTTTCTTTAAAGCCACAAAGACCATCTATGGGCCAATAAATCATGGCATATGCCCCCTACGCTCAGCAGACGGTACCACACTTCTAAAAGATAAGCTATTGCATTGCTCTGGAAAGAAAATTATCAGCATCTCTTTAACCACAACTACCCCGTAGCTACTGAGGTCCTCTCACAAATGCACCAACAAGCACAAAACAACCCCTCTGCAGTGCCACAAATCCAACTTAATGATGTAACATTGGAATATGTCAATCATTTCTCTTACCTGGGCAGCTAACTTTCTACAACAGCCAACATTGATGCAGAAATGCAGCATCGCCTGAGCTCTGCGAGTGCAGCTTTTTCCCAACTGAAGAGCAAAGTGTTTGAGGACCGGGACATTCACAGGGAAGCCAAAATGCTTCTTTACAAGGCTATTGTACTACCAACCTTGCTGTATGTTTGTGAAACATGGACCACTTACAAATGCCATCTTCAACTCCTTGAAAGATTCCATCAATGGTGTCTCCAAAAAATTCTACATATCACTTGGGAAGACAGGTGAACTAATGCCAGTGTACTGGAAGAAGCAAAGATCACCAGTGTTGAAGCAATGATTCTTCAACATCAGCTTCGTTGGACTGGTCATGTTGTGCGGATGCCTGATGATCGTCTTCCAAAGCAACTACTCTATTCTGAACTTAAAAATAGAAAGCATAATGTTGGTGGTCAACAAAAGAGGTTTAAAGACTCTTTCAAGAGGTTTAAAGACTCTTCCTGTCCCAACTGTGGAAGGACGTGTGGATCCAGAGCTGGCCTCCACAGTCACTTACGGACTCACTGTTAAGACCTTGTTCATGAAAGAAAATCTTACTTGGCTATGAGGGATCACCAAAGAAGAAGAGGTTTCTGGGCGAGAGTTTATAAGTGGTCCATGTTTCACAAGCGAACTAATGTTGGTACTACAATAGCTTTGTAAACGAGCATTCTGGGTTCCCTGCAAATGTGAATTTGTTAGGTTTCCCTGCTGATTTCCCACAGATGGAACCACTTGTATTGTAGCAGGATGCCTCTAGAACTCAGAGGTCTCTTCACTCTTTTAAAAATTCAGTTTCTTTCACAGACAGACCTCACACCAGTCCCCATCGTTAAGTAAGAGCAGGGACTGACACCTTCTAATGACCTCCCTTGTTGAGAATGTATCAGCCAACCCATCTGGAGCAATTATGCAGCAAACCTCCTAACAATTCACCCTCAGGACCAGTTGTAGGCTTCCCAAGAGATAGTGGTTGCCCACTGTGGGAAACGAGACTAGAAATGTATTTGGTCTACCAGAGCTCTTTTCAGATTAGACATGTTATTCTTGCACCTGAAGAAGGAAATCCCGCAAGTTTCTCTGATTTTTGCATGGCTGCAATGTAGCCTACTAAGCAAAAATAAGAGACGCACCACACCATTTCACAGAATTATGTAATCATAATGCAGAAATCTCAGCTAAAGCATCCATGACAGATGGCCATCTCACCTCTGCTTACAAACCTCCAATGAATTTAGAGAAAAGTTAAGAAGACGTTCCACGATAGAACTTATAAAAAAATGGACAAAAGGTTTTCTCCCTCTCTCAGGAAAAAAGACCTACTTCACACAGTGCACAGTTAAACTATGGCCACCAACTTGGATGGCTTTAAAAGAGGATTAGACACATTCTGGAGGAGAGGATAAAGCTGTCCTTGTCTACCAGCCAGGAGGGCTGAGTCTCCATGGTCAGAGGCAACAACACATCTGAATCCCAGTTGCTGGAAATCGCAGGAGTGCAGAGTGCTCTTGTACTCAGGGGCACTGGGAGAACAGGATGCTGGATGAGATGATCCACTGGCCTGATCCAGCAGCCTCTTCCTATTCTTCTTGGCCTCTGGCTTGCCCACCACTAGCTTGCAGCACCAGAAGGTGGCTTACGAGGGAATGCAGCTGTCAGTCTCACAGACCTTTCATGCCCCTGGTACATATTTAAGATATTACCTCTTGCAATAGCAGTTAGTTGGCAGAGGAAATGTAAGTTTCCATCAAACCAATAAAACAGGAGGCTCCTTATTTAACGGCCTGCTTCTCAGATCAGCTCACACGTTCAGCCCAAATGACTGGCTCACTATCATGGTCAAGAGCTGAAACTGTCATCAGAGAGCTCCACGTCACTCGATCAGGGACAGCCCCTCAGCCCCACTGCCTGTATCACTTGATTCAAGTTGCCATGGGAACCAGCTCCAAGATGGAGATGCTTTATACATTTGGAGCCCAGCCAGAGACTCCTAGTCAGAAGCAGAAAGCCAAAAAGTAATAAATAAATAAATAAAATAAAAATGTTGTAACAAATTAAACTGTGTTGTTCTTTACGATGTTTAATTGATGAGGGGAGCTGGCCACAGGCTTTTAATTGCTGCTGTACAAGGGCATAGAAAATGATTTGCAATTGTTTCAGCTGAATGCTGAGATAAATTTCTCTGTGGTTGATGTGGGCGAGGGAAGTGTTCAACACATGCCAGCAGGATCTTGATTCCCACCTGGCTTCTGTGTAGCTGAGCAGAGGGGGAAGCAAGGGCAGAGGACATTCTGGTGCTGGGAATATAGAGCACGGCTGGGGAGGTGGCACACAGGAAGCTGCCTTCGACTGAATTAGACCCTTGCTCTATCAAGCTCAGTATTGTTTACACCGACTGGCAGCAGCTCTCCAGGGTTTCAGACAGGTGACATTCCCAGTCCTGCCTGGTGATATGATGGGCTGGACCTCAGCTGTTCTGTATGCAGAGCAGATGATCTGTCACTGAGCTCTGGCTGTTATGGACGAAAATATTTCACAAATGAGCATGGGAACAGTCTTGCACATAGAATCATAGAATCATAGAGTTGGAAGAGACCACAAGGGCCATCGAGTCCAACCCCCTGCCAAGCAGGAAACACCATCAGAGCACTCCTGACATATGGTTGTCAAGCCTCTGCTTAAAGACCTCCAAAGAAGGAGACTCCACCACACTCCTTGGCAGCAAATTCCACTGTCAAACAGCTCTTACTGTCAGGAAGTTCTTCCTAATGTTTAGGTGGCATCTTCTTTCTTGTAGTTTGTATCCATTGCTCCGTGTCCGCTTCTCTGGAGCAGCAGAAAACAACCTTTCTCCCTCCTCTATGTGACATCCTTTTATATATTTGAACATGGCTATCATATCACCCCTTAACCTCCTCTTCTCCAGGCTAAACATGCCCAGCTCCCTTAGCCGTTCCTCATAAGGCATCGTTTCCAGGCCTTTGACCATTTTGGTTGCCCTCCTCTGGACATGTTCCAGTTTGTCAGTGTCCTTCTTGAACTGTGGTGCCCAGAACTGGACACAGTACTCCAGGTGAGGTCTGACCAGAGCAGAATACAGTGGCACTATAACTTCCCTTGATCTAGATGCTATACTCCTATTGATGCAGCCCAGAATTGCATTGGCTTTTTTAGCTGCCGCGTCACACTGTTGGCTCATGTCAAGTTTGTGGTCAACCAAGACTCCTAGATCCTTTTCACATGTACTGCTCTCAAGCCAGGTGTCACCCATCTTGTATTTGTGCCTCTCATTTTTTGGGCTCTCATTTTTTGGGCTCTCATTCAGTGCTATCATTCAAGAGAAGCGGACACGGAGCAATGGATACAAACTACAAGAAAGAAGATTCCACCTAAACATTAGGAAGAACTTCCTGACAGTAAGAGCTGTTCGACAGTGGAATTTGCTGCCAAGGAGTGTGGTGGAGTCTCCTTCTTTGGAGGTCTTTAAGCAGAGGCTTGACAACCATATGTCAGGAGTGCTCTGATGGTGTTTCCTGCTTGGCAGGGGGTTGGACTCGATGGCCCTTGTGGTCTCTTCCAACTCTATGATTCTATGATTCTAGACTTAAAATGTTTGCTTTCCCAGGGTTCAGCAAATGGAAAACAGATTATCAAAACAAGCTTTGAATATATTTTCCCTTGAAGAAATGCAGATTAAAAATATTTCCATCCCCAACACTGTTCTTGAAGGGATACTGGCTGATTGCTTTAATCAAAGGATTTGGAAGAAATTAGCTCCTCTGTATCACAAAAGGAAACTCCTCCCCATGGCTTATTCAAATTATTTTCAAGAAAGAAACGGAGAAGACTACATGTCTCTTACATCGCTGGGGTAACTGCGCCACAACATCTTATTAAGCTTCAGTCCCAGGAAAACAGATTAGCTGTGCAAAGAATATTCTACTCTCTATTACCTTCTTGAATGTTTGCAGCTTTCCAAATAGAGTTGATAAATAAATGAGAGTAATTTGAAGAGTCAGTGTTCGAGATGCTAGTCTATTACAATGTATTCCTGTATTTTCTCCCCACCTTGGTGATTATTTCTCCTTGAGAATTATGTGCTACAAGTTCACTGACTGATCTGAGACTGAGGTTTATAGCTGAGCCTCAGTGTTCCATCGCTACAGAATAGGAACAATGCCATCTCTGTAGTATAAATGCAACATAGCACATTTTGTATATGGCTGAAATGGGATTTCCTTTGGAATCATTCCACATGAACCTGATGTACCACTTCATCCTCCCCCCCCCCAAATTGCCACAATGAAGTGTCTTGTTAACTTGAACCATCTGCTTGCATGAAGTCCCTTTTTGCTGTTTGTGACATATACGAGAGTGAGTTCTCCTGTCGCAACATTGACCACCAGCTCATTCTATTGGGATGCCATGCTCTATGCATTCTTGTTGAGTCAGGTGATTAGCTGTGGGAGGAGCTTATCAGAGCTTGAGGGCAGCAGCTGAAGAAGGCTGATTAGCTGCTCTCCCTGTGCGCAGCGCGCGCAGTTTGATCCATCTTTTAGATTTAGGGGAGCTAGTCTCAAACGTTTGTTGGGGGAGACCTAGGTTTTTTGGGGGGGGGTTATTTGTCCTGTCTTCACTCTTTTTAAGATGGAGGACCGCTGTAGCCACCCCCAACGACATGTTCTCAAGATGGAGGGTGAGGGAACAGCTGCAGTCGCCTGCGGTTTCTGCGCAATGTTTGCCATCTTGCCAAAGGTTGCAGGCAGCTTTACCTCCAGCAATTGTATGTTGATTGCCCTCTTAGAAGACAAAGTCCAGCAACTGGAGGAACGTGTAGCTATGCTCCAAAGAATTAGAGAGCTGGAGCTCTTCTTGGAAGCAACAGAGAACACCGTCTCCACCAAGGAGGAGACAGGGGACACCCCTGAGAAGGAGGCTAGTTCACCAACACAGGAGCCAGATATATGGAGAAACGTGACTCAAAGAAGTAGGAGGCCCAGGGTTCGCTCTGATTGTTTAGAAATACACAATCGCTTTGAGGTCCTCTCCCCTAGCATGGAAGACGAAGAGCAGACTCCATTTGAGGATCTCTCCCTCATTACAGTCGATCAGGTATATGAAGACGAGCAGCAAAGTCAGTCCTCAGGGAATGTGCAGGTGACCTTGGAACGGACAGCTCACGGAAGAACCCCAACCAAACCTAAGAGGAGGCGTGTAGTGGTGATAGGGGATTCCCTACTGAGGGGAACAGAAGCAGTGATCTGTGGGCCTGACAAGATGTCTCGGGAGGTGTGCTGTCTCCCCAGGGCTAAGATCCAAGATGTAACTGAACGACTGCAAGGAATCATAAAACCCACTGACAAATACCCCTTCCTCTTGGTTCATGTGGGAACCAATGACACTGCAAGCAATAGCCTCCAGAAGATCAAAAGAGACTATGAGGCTCTGGGCAGGAAATTGAAGCAATTAAATGCACAAATTGTCATCTCATCTGTCCTCCCAGTCGAATGACGTGGCCCAGGGAGAGAGGGAAAAATAGTGGAAGTGAACAGCTGGCTTCGCAAAGCGTGTTCTCACTAAGGGAGAGCACGTGTTGCGGCTGGGACCTGACAAGCACCCTTTAATTGCCAGGCAGAATTGAAGGAGGGAGCCTGGCATGGATTGGTGGTGTTGTTGCTGGGGCAAATAGCATGTTGCCAATTTGGGGGTGGGGTCAGAGCTTATTTAAGTCTGGCCCACAGCTAGCTGCTTTCTCTTTCGCTGTGGGCATTGGATCGCCCGCCCGCCCTCCCTTGTTTGGGCTTGCGCTTTGACCTTGCTTTGCCTGTCTAGGGGTCGCTCGCTTTGATGCGAGGGCCTGGTAGGAATTTTTCCATTTGGCTGATTAGTGTGTGCCATCTGGTTTTCGCCTACTGCTTAGCAAATCGTCACAACTTGTAAGGTTGGCGGTTAGGCATTGGTTTAAATTGGTTGGTGGAGGGGTATGGATTGGCTGTGCCTGCCCCTCCAATGCTGCTGCTGCATGGGAATTCCGGTAAAGGAATTCAGGGGCTTACCATCCTTTCGTCCAAACCCCTGGAATCGGGTTTGGGCCGCGTATTGCCCCTAGGAGCATGCGGGGAGAAGCTGAGGGTCTGAACGGCGCAGCTCCAGTCATCCCTGATCTTGTTCCTCCACACTGTCTTCCGCTGGAATCCGGAATTCAGTGCTGTCCCCCAAGGCAGGGGGGACAGCTAGTCTTAACCAATGCCTAAGCAACCACTCACAATTTGTATATTAAATAAAGTTGTGGCCAAAATTATGCCAAAAACCTTAAACAAAAATTAACGTGTGATGTGTGAGTTATTGGGCTTGGGGTGTTTGGGGGATCTCAGCACTCAAATGGTGTAAACAGGAACGGTTTGGATTCTTAGATCACGGACTGCAGTTTCTTGAAGATGGACTTCTGGCAAACGATGGGCTGCACCTCACAACGGTTGGGAGGAATGTTTTTGCCAAAAATCTCAGAAACCTCATCAGGAGGGCTTTAAACTAACTAATGTGGGGGAGGGAGACAGTGCTCCTGAAGGTAGGAGTCTATCAATTGTGAAGATGATCATCCAAATGTCATAGACCAAATGGAGCAAACAGCACACAGACCTAGTGGTGGGAGAAAAAAATCCTTAAATAAGAGACACGGGGGAATGATTAATGGACTTCAATGTCTGTACACTAATGCGCAAAGCATGGGAAATAAACAAGATGAGCTTGAGCTCTTGGTACAGCAAACTAAATATGACATAATAGGCATCACTGAAACCTGGTGGGATAAGTCCCACGATTGGAATGTAATAATGGAGGGATACAATCTATTTCAGAGAAACAGACCAGACAAGAAAGGAGGAGGAGTGGCGTTATATGTCAGGGATGTGTATACCTGTGAAGAGATCCAAGATTTTGAACCTCAAAGCCAAAGTGAGAGCATTTGGGTCAAAATTAAGGGAGAGAAGAATAACAGAGACCTCCTTGTGGGAGTTTACTATAGATCCCCAAGCCAAACGGAGGACATAGATGATGCCTTCCTGGAACAGATGGCCAAGCATGCAAAAGGAAGGGAGATAGTAGTAATGGGGGACTTCAATTACCCGGATATTTGTTGGATGTCAAACTCAGCCAAGAGCTTAAGGTCAAACAGATTCCTCACTGGCCTTGCAGAGAACTTCATTGTCCAGAAAGTGGGAGAAGCAACAAGAGGAATAGCCATTTTAGATCTGGTCCTAACCAATGTTGATGACCTGGTTAGTGGGGTAGAAGTGGAAGGATCATTAGGCACGAGTGATCATGCTCTTCTGAAGTTTACTATACAGCAGAAAGGAGCAGCCAAGCATACTAGGACTCAATTTCTTGACTTTAAGAAAGCCGACTTCTTGTAAAGAAGCTGGTAAAATGCGGTCTTGACTATGCTACCACTCAGTGGATTTGTAACTGGCTGACTGACCGGACCCAAAGGGTGCTCATCAATGGTTCCTCTTCATCCTGGAGAAGAGTGACTAGTGGGGTGCCACAGGGTTCTGCCTTGGGCCTGGTCTTATTCAACATCTTTATCAACGACTTGGATGATGGACTCAAGGGCATCCTGATCAAATTTGCAGATGACACCAAACTGGGAGGGGTGGCTAATACCCCAGAGGACAGCATCACACTTCAAAACGACCTTGACAGATTAGAGAACTGGGCCAAAACAAACAAGATGAGTTTTAACAGAGAGAAATGTAAAGTATTGCACTTGGGCAAAAAAAAATGAGAGGCACAAATACAAGATGGGTGACACCTGGCTTGAGAGCAGTACATGTGAAAAGGATCTAGGAGTCTTGGTTGACCACAAACTTGACATGAACCAACAGTGTGACGCGGCAGGACACATCCAAGAAATTTTGCTACTCTTCTGCAAAAGCTATTGCCTTCTCATGAATTCCTTGGTGTTGGGGGTGCCTTGTTTGCTTTAATGACATTCACTGAATTGGTTCAGGAATCTTTGAACTACAACTGAATGAATTATGTGTGAATTACGGTAAGCTTTTGTGGCAGAATTTTTAACCCTTTCTAGTTCAAATTCATTCTCTTATGTGTGTTCCCTCCCCCTTTTTGACTCCATAGGCATTTAAGTTTAAAGATCATAATTGTTGGGAAAAATCAATTAAACCATTCACTTCCCACTGAGTATGTATTTTGATGGTTTCTTATTCTTTTTAAGTATGTTTTATATTTCAGCACAGTGGGATCTAACAATCTGAATGCTGAAGGAAATTTGCTGAGAATCATTTGGATGAACTTGAATTGAACAGTGAACTGAACTAGCTCATTTTTTTTATTTTTTTGCAGTGGGATGGGCATGAACTGGAATTAGATCCTTTTGTTGTTGTTTAGTTGTGTCCGACTCTTTGTGACCCCATGGACCAGAGCACGCCAGGCACTCCTGTCTTCCACTGCCTTCCGCAGTTTGGTCAAACTCATGCTAGTAGCTTTGAGAACACTGTCCAACCATCTCGTCCTCTGTCGTCCCCTTCTTCTTGTGCCCTCAATCTTTCCCAACATCAGGGTCTTTCCCAGGGAGTCTTCTCTTCTCATGAGGTGGCCAAAGTATTGGAGCATCAGCTTCAGGATCTGACCTTCCAGTGAGCACTCAGGGCTGATTTCCTTCAGAATGGAGAGGTTTGATCTTCTTGCAGTCCATGGGACTCTCAAGAGTCTCCTCCAGCACCATAATTCAAAAGCATCAATTCTTCGGCGATCAGCCTTCTTTATGGTCTAGCTCTCACTTCCATACATCACTACTGGGAAAATCATAGCTTTAACTATATGGACCTTTGTTGGCAAGGTAATATCTCTGCTTTTTAAGATGCTGTCTAGGCTTGTCATTGCTTTTCTCCCAAGAAGCAGGCGTCTTTTAATTTCGTGGCTGCTGTCACCATCTGCAGTGATCATGGAGCCCAAGAAATTAAAATCTCTCACTGCCTCCATTTCTTCCCCCTTCTATTTGCCAGGAGGTGATGGGACCAGTGGCCATGATCTTCGTTTTTTTGATGTTGAGCTTCAGACCATATTTTGCGCTCTCCTCTTTCACCCTCATTAATAGGTTCTTTAATTCCTCCTCACTTTCTGCCATCAAGGTTGTGTCATCTGCATATCTGAGGTTGTTGATATTTCTTCCAGCAATCTTAATTCCGGCTAGGGATTCATCCAGCCCAGCCTTTCGCATGATGAATTCTACATATAAGTTAAATAAGCAGGGAGACAATATACAGCCTTGTCATACTCCTTTCCCAATTTTGAACCAATCAGTTGTTCCATATCCAGTTCTACCTGTAGCTTCTTGTCCCACATAGAGATTTCTCAGGAGACAGATGAGGTGATCAGGCACTCCCATTTCTTTAAGAACTTGCCATAGTTTGCTGTGGACATGCCAAATGTGAACTGGTTCATTTTAAAAATGAACTTTCAAAGCTCTGAGCAGGAGTTAGGACTAGACAGAATCAGAACAGGGCTCCAGAATGACCAGGACCTTGTGGCTCAGGTAAAGTTTACCTCAAACAGGAAGTCCCATCACAGTCCTTCCTGCGCAGGATTCGGCAGGTCCAATGGCTAACTTGGACTGAGGCTCTTTAAGTGCCCAGGCAGGTGATTCAGCTTGCAATTTAGGAGTTCAACCACACGGGGCAGCAGAAGGTGCCACTGGAAGGTGCTAACCTTGGATGAGCTTTCCTTCACGCAAAACTCAATGACAATTCTAGTTGCAGGACTGGCACAAGACAATTTGGCACCAGAGGCAAACCACAAATGGTGTCCCCCCCCCCCCCGCCAGGGAAGAAGGAGTGAGTGAAGATCCACCTCAGGAACAAGAGGGAGGATCCACGTGGGGAAGCAGGGTGGGATGAGATAAGGCGAGGCCGCGGTAGGGGAAGCATTCTGGGGCTGCCAACAGTTGTTGCTGCCAACATGGCAGCAGCGGGCAACGCATTCCTTGGACATTGGATCTGCTGCTGTCCCTGTGGCTCCTGCCACCCTAGGCAGTCATCTCACCTTGCCTTGTGGGGGCCCCTCTCCTGGATAGCAGGGATGTTGCTAGCTTATTTAAAGGGCACAGGACTGTGGCACAAAAAATATACATATGCTTATTTATATGCCTCTGGACAAATTAGGGTGGCAGGTGATTGGGGTCGCCCTAGCACTCTGCTGCTCACGGTGTCGGGTTGCCTTATAAGCAAAGTTTTCACAGACTGAAAAGAGGGGAGCGTTGGGGAGATATGGCGTCTCCTGCTGTAGTGGGGCACCCTTTAATAATGCCAGCGTGTCTCCAGCTGAGCCACGTTTGGGAGCCCATGCAGGTCCAGCTGGCTGAACTGCAGATTTGCCACATCTTTAGCTGCTCAGTCTGGGGAATCCAGAGTCAGGATTACATCCTTGTAATAAAAAGAATGCAGATACTTCTTTCCCAATTTTATTACCTAGTCTCTCTCTTTTTTAAAAGAACAAATACAAAAATAAATACAATACAAAATACAGTCTCTTTCAGATTACAGTGCCGTCTCTTTTAACGAGGTGCAGTTTCAGACTCCATTGTCTTTCATTTACACCTGCCAGCTTGAATTTATAATGAAAGGACATAATTGGAATAAAAAATACATGACTCCTTTGCTGCTTAGACATAATTGACATAAAAGCTCTGCCTAACCGCCTGAGCAGAAGCCTATTTCTACATGGGTGATTATTAAATTAGGCTATATTTCAGATACTCTAAAGGTGTTTTGAAAAGTGATGCCTGGAATATTTTTTGTAATGAAAGTAATGCTGCTTTGCTTCTTTGAAGTACTATTGATGCAACATGTAATGGGTAAAACAGTCCTTTTAAACTGAATTTCGTGGTAGCCTCCACTGGACCTATTTAGTCTGAATTACCTGCAGATTTAGCGAAACTTTTTTTAGCCCCAAAGCTGCATTTCTCTCTGGGCAACCTTCATATGTGAGTGCATGTGAGTGAGCGCACAAACCAGGGGACAGAAGCAATACTGGGAGGAGCAATTAATGTAAATTCCACCTTTGTTCAATAGGCAAGTTTCTACACACACACACACACACACACACACACACACACACAGTCTGCTGCTGACCTGTTCCAATGGGTGCTTCCCAATTGATTGATGGTGACAAGCATCTCACCAGCATGGGCCACAAACTCCCCTGCATCAAGGCCTCTAGAGACCAAAGCCTGCACATGGAATTTAGTTTAGATGAGAACACCCACCTTGAACTTAGCAAGTGTTCTGGCTTCTCCTTCACCAAACCTCTAATGTCTACCAAATATTTTGGAAAAGAGTCCATTTGTTCTCCCTAGGTATGGCTGGCTCCTGAGATATCACCACCAAATTTAGCACAAGGGTTTCCAATGTGGGAATGGCAGTCTTTGTTGGCTGTTGAATGCTGGCAGTCATTTTTAACCTAGAAAGTGGACTAAAATATGACTTTGACGTGACTTAGCTGGTTTTCTGGCATTGGTTCTGCCACCTCTTGTGATACCATTGTCAAACCATGGTCGGGCTGGTGGGCTTCATCACTGTTTGAATGCCGGGTGCCATTTTGAACCAAGCTGGCAGACCGAAATGGCACTTTTTTTTTTTTTTTGCAATTTCACCCATTTTGTACATAGGTTTGACTTGCTCTCGATATATCATCACAACTCAGTATGAGAGTCACCAGGGTGGTGGTCTACATCAATATGTGGGTGCCAGCCACAATTTTGTTTGTTTGTTTAAGCCATCCATGATTTTGAAATAAGATAGTAGACCAAAATGTTAATTTGGCATACCTTCACAATGATTTGGCTCAGTTTGGCTGCCTCTCAATATATCATCGCCAAACTCAGCATGAGGGATGCCGGGGGTAGAGGCCATAGTCTTATTTGCTGTTTGAATGCTGGGCACCATTTTGAATCAAAATGGCAAACCAAAATGTGACTTTGACATGACCCCATATTTGGCATGATGGGTCCAAGCTCACAAATTACACTATCCACTTTAAAATCACATTTTCTAAAAATACCCAAGCTGCGACAGACACTCTGTGCACTCTCTCTCTCTCTCTCTCTCTCTCTCTCTCTTACACCCCCCCCCCCAGAGGATTCCAGCCTCTCTGGTGTATGAATGCTTAACCAGCTACAACTGTCTCCCATGACATATCAAACATCCTTTTTTAAAAAAAGAAGCTTGTGTTGCTTTCTTCATTATGACGTGATGTGTCTGGGCTTTTTATTTTGCATGTTTTTGTATTTTAGTTCAAAGCAAATGAGTAAACAATGTGCCAATCTTTTATTAATGATGCTCTCAATATAGCTATCTTCCAGCACATAAGAAGTGTGCTGCAGGCAGCTTTCTGTAGCCTTTCCATGTGCTTCTTTGCTGCGATAAATTCTGGCTCTATTTAAGAAAAGCTCCATTCCCTTGCTATTCTTGTGTCTCTCCTCCCCCCCTTTCCTTTCTAGCATCCGATTGGTTCCACTCCTAGGTGAACTGTAAAACTTTGAAATTAAATGGGTTTATTTTAATAATGTTTCATGCTTGACTGTTTGATGAAACTTTGCATTATATTCCAGGCTGCTGACATTTATTTATTTTTATGTCATATTCATGGGAGGGTTATTCCAGAAAATGTCATTACCACCATTCTTTTGGTTAGCACAATGTAATTTAAGAAGTCACTTCTTTTTAGGATAACGTCCTAATTATTCATCACAAGAAAACCTCTGGATGTGTCTCAAGGAAGTATTTAAATTGTCAGGAGTTGAAATTTATGAGGAGGCTTAAAATAATGACGGGAGCTGCATGGATTCTATTGATCACCTGGGAATTAGAACAGAAGCGCAGGAAATAAAACCAAATAAATCATTGAAATAATGGTTTCTAGGTAGGAGGGAGTCAGGGAGGAACTCAGGGAGAAGCCACCATTCAGATTGGCCCATTGACAGGCAAACCTACAAACATGCTAAGCCAGAATCAGCGTCGACTTCAGGTTTTGGAAGCCCCTTGAGCAAGACACTTTCCCTGGGCTCCCTGCTCTCCAGGAGTCAACCTCCTAATGGCCATTATCACCAGTTGTGCCACCAACTTGCTTGCCAGGTCAAGAGTCCATGAGCAAGAAGGCAGTGGAATCCACTCAGCCTCCTTCTTACTACCCCTGTGGCCTGGGTCAGAGAGAACAAACAGGCTCCAGGAGTGAAGAGGAGGAGAAGGTCCAGGTCAGCTTTTGTGAGTATGGCCCCTGCCAAGGGGTGGGTTCATAGCAGCTGCCCGACTATGCCAGCGCTTAAGCGTCCCTGGCCAGAATGCCTACAATTTAGTTGGATTAGGTTCACTAAACATTGGCCTAGCTGACCTGGAGTGAGCCCTGAGCATGCAACAGAATGATGGGTTAGGACAGAAAGGTGCCTAGATTGGGCAGCACCATTTCAGATGAAAAAGAGTCCAACCAACTAGAAAACCAGGCAGGAACAGACTTCTCCCCAGAACCTCTGCGGGTGGGAACCTCCTTGCTGTTTTCTGAATCTTTTCCAGTTCTACAATGTCCATTTTGAGGTGGCCAAAAATATACACGGTATCCAAAATGTGGTTACACCCTACATTTGTTTAATGGTACTGTGATATCAGCAGTTTTATTTCCAATTCCTTTCCTAATGATCCTTAATATGGATTCTGCCTTTTCCGTAAGCGTCATGCTGTGAAAAGTCAGGGGTTGTTTAAGACAATATGCTGCCTGAGGCAAAGGATAAGATAGCACCCCATTCCACACAGCATCTGACTACATAGAATCATGGAATCATAGAGCTGGAAGAGACCTCAAAGGCCATCTAGTCCAACCCCCTGCAATGCAGGAATCTCAGCTAAAGCATCCATGACAGATGGCCATCCAACCTCTGGTTGAAAACCTGCAAGGAAGGAGAGTCCACCATCTCCTGAGGGAAACCGTTCCAATCTTGAACGGCTTTTACTGTCATAAAGTTCTTCCTGATATTTAGTTGGAATCTCCTTTCTTGCAGCTTGAAGTCATTGGTTCGAGTTCTCCCCTCCAGAGCAGCAGAAAACAAGCTTGTTCCCTCCTCCATGTGACAGCCCTTGAGATATCTGAAGATGGCTATTACATCTCCTCTCAGTCTCCTCTTTTCCAGGCTAAACATACCCAGCTCCTTCAAGCGCTCCTCGTGTGGCTTGGTTTCCAGACCCTTGATCATCTTGGTCTCTCTCCTCGGCACATGTTCCAGCTTGTCAACATCCTTCTCAAATTGTGGTGCCCAGAACTGGACAAAGTATTCCAGGTGTGCTCTGACCCAGGCAGAAGAGAGTGGGACTGTGACTTCCCTTGATCTGGACACTAGGCTTCTGTTGATGCAGCCTAGAATAGCATTGGCTTTTTTTGCTGCTGCATCACACTGCTGACTCATATTAAGCTTGTGGTCCACTAAGCATGAGTTAGTTTATTTTTTGCTGCTGCGTAGGAACTGTCTTATATCAATAGTCAATAGTGCATCTAGTACAGTATTTTCTGTGCTGGCTGTCTGTGGAGTGGCATTTAATATATATTTTGGCAAGTGGCTTGACTGTCCATCCAGGCATGTCCAACACGTTAATTGTAATTGACGAGTTGATCACAGGATTGTTTTTGGTTTTGTGAGAGAGAGACAGAGACAGGGAAGGAGAATCACGAAGCAACAAAGAAAACAACTTGGAAGGGAAAGAGTTGAGAGAGAGAGAGAGAGAGAAGCTGGCTCCTCATATCTGTGTAAACTAATATAAAAATATAGTTTGACTTTTCTCACTTGTTTAATTACTTTTCCATCTAGTAACTATTTGGATCTGTCATGATGATATCCAGACATAACTACTGTATCTGTGAAATAAAGATCCCTTTATTTATTTAATAAACTTAAATGACTTTGGAGGGGAACGCTAGCTGAAAAATGACAATGGGAGAGCGTGGTAGATCACTTCCAGTCTTTGATACTGGATAGTAGATCACAGCCTACGTGAAGTTAGACATGCCTGCTCTATAGGTTTTGCCATCTCTCGAGTTATTGTTGCCAAACCAGCAGGAGGGTTCCTGAGGTAGGGGTGGGGGTCTTGGTCAATGTTTGGATGCTGGGTGCAATTCTGATTCAAGATGGCAGACCAAAAGGAGACTTTGATGTGACTTTGCCCATTTCTTTGGTATAACAGGTCCAAACTCATAATTCACACTATTTATTTAAAAAGCACAGTTGTCAGGGGTTCAGGAGCAGAGGCACAGGGAAGGGAGGAAATGGAGAGCGAGGGGGAGGAGTCCGAAGGAAATGTCAGCGATGACAGCAGTCCGAGGTCTCTGAGTCTTTCCAGTGAATCGGATGATTCACAGAAAGGGGCTCCCATGGTCAGGGGAAGGGGGGTGCCCAGGGGGACACCCCAGGAAGAAGGGGCCAGAGGGGACTCAGAGAGCAGCAGTTGGAAATCCGGACCAGCGTCCACACCAGAGTGCAGTAGGGGGGAGGAGTCCCAGGCATCGGGATCAGGCGGCGCGCTGCCAGCGGGAGAACATGAGGGAGGATTGACCACGCCTCGGTCGGGGAGCGAGGAAACAGTCAAGAGGAAGGTTGAAGGCTGGGCGCGCGCGCCAAGTTCAAATGTACAGGAGGGCGGCACAGTTGGCAGCCCGGATAGGGAGCCAGGTCCTAAAGCCCGCCGAAGAGAGAGGGAGGAGTCAGGGGGGGTCAACGTCTGCGTCGGAAGAGTCCAGGAAGGAAGGAACCCCGGGGGGTAGCAGGACCCAGAGGAGAAAGGAGAGACGGAAGAGGTGGAGTAAGGCTAGAGTCTTAAACTGGTGTGCAGGGGGCGGAGATTCAGATGGAGCTTCGCCGGTCTAAACCCTAGACGTGGAGCTGGGGCGCTGTGGCGTGATAATGGAAACTGTACTTCAATAAAGACTTTTGTACATTACTACCGGCTAGCGTTGGTCCTCTGTGAGCTGGGACCAGGAGCCAGCTCTGACAGTAAGCTCCATCTCCAAAAGTTTGCACCAAGAACCTCGCAACGTGAGTCGACGCAGCGAGGGCAGAGGAGGGGTGCTTCGCGAGCTCACACAAATCAGACAAGATGACTACAGAACAGCAACTAACAGAACTGCGAAATGCAGTGAGTCAACTCAACGCGGAGGTACTGGCCTCCAAGAAACGGGAAGAGGAAATGGATACCGCCTGCAGAGATCTCCGAGCCAGGTTGGAAGTGCTTTCTACACTGGGGCAAACGGGACCCAAATCAGAGGGCATTGGACTGGGGAGAAGGGGAGGCAGCCTGGTATCGCATTTCGACGGGAGTTTACAGCAGTACCCTAACTTCCGAGCAGACCTGCTGTTTGCGCTGGATCTGCTGGAAAAAGACTTTAGAGATGAGCGAGAGAAAGTGGGGTTTATCTTGTCCCATTTGCATGGGGAGGCCAAAACGTGGCTGAGGAATTTATGGAGAGATAATGATCCGGCGCTCCGAAATGCGAATGCTTTCATTAAAGCGATGGATTCGTGTTTTTTATCAAAGATAGACATCGATATCGCCAGAAGAGACATACATGGGCTTAAACAAGGCAGAGCCAGTGTGAGGCAGTACCATGCCCGCTTTTTTGGATTAGTCCATGCACTGGGATGGGAGAAAGATTCTGCTCCAGTGAGAGACCTTTTTTGGGAAGGCTTGAATGGAAATGTGAAAGATGAGATTGCAAGGGGGGAGAGACCACAGAGCACTCAGCAAGTGGTCCAGAGGGCGCTGGAGATTGGGGTGCGTCTGGAAGAACGTCCTTGGAACAGAGAAGAAGGACGTTGGGGACGGGCGCCAGCCAGAGCACCTCCCCTCTTTCCCAAAGATGCAGCGCGTGCGCAATCCACACCCTCGCAGGGAGGGGGAGAAGAACCGATGGAGATTGGAGGTGCCAGGGCTCAGTCAGCTACCAGAGCCCTAACACCGGGAGCAGTCAAAGCGAAGCCTCCTAGAGGGAACAGGAAGTGCTACATCTGCGACAGTGCTCAGCACATGGCGAAAGAGTGTCCCCAGAGGCTCCATAAGCACACTGCAGCCTCTGCAACAGTCACAGACGCAACTCAGCAGAGAGAACCACAGCAGGGAAACGACGGAGTCTGGCTGGAGGAAGAGGCACTGGGGTCCAGCCAGACAAGTCAGTGAAGCAATCCCCAGAAATTTTGCAACCCACAGACCCCCTCCCACCCAAACCAGTGGTGCAGCTTACAGCATCGCTCCAACTGCCCAATGGACTCACTATGGAAGTGCCGATTACCATTGACTCTGGTAGTAACGCAGACTTCATAGGACTGGATTTTATTCAACAGCACAACATAGCACTACTGCCAGCCACGCTGCCTCTGAAGGTTGTCACGGTGGATGGCAGGGAATTGCTGGGGGGGCAGGTGGTGCAGCAAACGCCTCCGATGGTCATGCAAATTGGGAATCACCGAGAAGTCATCAGCTTCAATGTCACCCACCTGTCGGACACGCCCGTAGTATTGGGCATGAGTTGGGTGCACAGGCACAGCCCAGCATTGGCGTGGTACCAGCGCCAACTGACCTTCGGCTCCTCCTACTGTGCGGAACATTGCATTCTGCCTAGCCCGGAAGGGGAAGAGGATGACCCGCAGCTACAATTAGGCACACTGCAAGCAGTGCCACTCAAGTATGCAGCGTTTTTGGAGGTTTTCTGCGAGAAAGAAGCGGACAAGCTGCCTCCCCACAGGCCCTATGACTGCAAGATTGACCTCCTGCCAGGGGCGACGCTGCCAACCGGGAAACTGTATTCCATGTCTGAAGACGAGATGCAGGAACTCAGGGAGTTCATAGACCTCAAGTTGAAGCGCGGTTTCATCCGGGAGTCGAAGGCAGTGGGGGGCAGTCCTGTATTCTTTGTGAAGAAGAAGGACACGCCCCAAAAGAGGCTTGTAGTGGACTTCAGGATCTTAAATTCCAAGACCAAGCCCACGGCCTTTCCCATGCCCAAAATAGACGACCTGCTCGCAACGGTGAGGAAAGGACGCGTTTTCACTAAGTTGGATCTGCGAGGGGCGTACAACCTGATTCGCATACGGGAGGGCGACGAGTGGAAGACTGCCATGTTCACGCCCCTGGGCACCTATGAATACAGAGTTATGCCCTTTGGATTACAAAATGGCTCTCACTGTTTTCAAGCCTTCATGCATCACGTACTGGCGGGTCTCCTCTACAAGAAATGCGTCTGCTTCCTGGACGACATCCTGATATTCTCCGAATCAGAGGAGACCCACGAGGGAGACGTCAAGGAAGTTCTGCAGAGACTGCAGGAGCATAGGTTGTACGCCAAGCTGGAGAAGTGCCAGTTCGACGTGAAGGAGGTAGATTTCCTGGGCTACAAGTTGTCGGACAAGGGGCTCGCCATGGACAGCGCCAAGGTTCGCGCAGTGTTGGACTGGAAAAGCCCGCGCAATTGGAAGGAGGTCCAGCGGTTTGTCGGTTTCGCCAACTTTTACCGCAAGTTCATCAAGGGGTTCGCGATGCAGACAGCGGCCATTACCGACACGCTCAGCTCCAAGAAGAAGAAGTTCATCTGGACGGAGCAAGCGGAGCAGTCCTTTCAGAAACTCAAGCGTCTCTTCTCGTCCGAAGAGCAGCTACTGCATGTGAATCCCAACAGACCGATGAGAGTTGAAACGGACGCCTCAGACAGAGCCGTGGGAGCAGTACTGTTGCAGCAGGACCCGCACGGGGACTGGAGACCGTGCGCCTTCTACTCCAGGAAGCTCAGCAAGTCAGAGCAGAACTACACCATCTGGGACAGGGAGTTGCTGGCCATTCATGCAGCATTCAAGGCGTGGCGGCACTTCCTCATCGGAGCCAAGCACACAGTGCAGGTCCGCACGGATCATAAGAACCTGGAGTACTGGCGCACGGCAAGGTTCCTGAACCAGAGGCACATACGGTGGGCGGAGTTCTTTGCGGATTTCGACTTCAGGATAGAGTACATCCCAGGCGACAACAACATCATGGCGGATGCACTGTCCAGAAAGCCGCAATACCTCGAAGAGGCGGCACCAGCAGCGGCCAAGCACATTTTCGCACCGAAAGCGTGGGCGTGCGCTTCAGCAACCGTGGACCTGGATGCTGTCCGTCGAGCGCTGCAGGAAGACCCCTTCGCACAAGCCAAGATGGAGGAGGTGCACAAGGGCACGGCGACGGACGATGAGTTCCAGATACGCGACGGATTGCTCATCCGCAGAGGGGCCCTCTACGTACCGGGAGACGACCTCCGCGCGAAAGTACTGCAGCAGTTGCACGACGCACCCACCGCCGGACACTTTGGCAAAGAGAAGACGGCAGAATTAGTAGCCAGAGATTTTTGGTGGCCCAAGATGCGGGGGGAAGTCGCGGATTACGTCTCGAGGTGCGACACCTGCCAAAGGGCCAAGTCAGTGCACAAACCACCGGCGGGACTGCTCGAGCCGCTGCAGACACCGAGCGAACCGTGGGAGAGGGTGGCCCTGGACTTTGTCACGGATTTACCCAGCTCGAGAGGCAAGACGGCTGTGCTAGTGGTGGTGGACATGTTCACCAAAATGGCCCACTTCATTCCGTGCGCGAAGGTGGCCACGGCGGAACAGACAGCCAAACTGTTCATAGACCACGTGTTCAGGGTTCACGGTCTGCCACGGTCTATCTTGTCCGACCGCGGGCGACAGTTCATCTCGAACTTCTGGCAGAAGCTGATGGGTTTCCTGAACGTCAAGATCAATCTAGCGTCGGCAAGACACCCGCAGACCAACGGACAAGCGGAGCGAGTCAACGCCATCATGCAGCAGTACCTGAGATGCTATGCAAATCAGCAGCCGGCGACATGGGTGGACTACCTGCCGCTAACTGAGTTCGCCTACAACAACACGAAGCACGTGTCCACGGGGGTGACACCGTTCTTCGCCAACAACGGGAGGCATCCCAGAACCTTCCCGGGATTAGAGAGACTGGGGGAGGGGGAGCCACAGGCAGCGGAAGTCTTAGCGTCAGAGTTGCAGGAGGTTCACGAACAGCTTCGAAGGCAGTTAGAACTAGCAAAGCACGCATACAAACTGCAGGCTGACAAGCACAGAAGGGTTGGGGAAGACATACAGGTGGGAGACTGGGTTTGGTTGGCAGCCCAGGCAGTGCCGACCAGATCGTTAGCAAAGAAGAAGCTCGGACATAAGCAGCTAGGACCTTACAAAGTCGAGGCACAGATCAACCCAGTGGCCTTCCGGTTGACACTTCCGGAGGGATCCAGAATGCACCCAGTGTTCCATAGATCAGTACTCACGCCCTACAAAGCACCTCACAGGTTTCAGGAGCCGGGCACGGCACCAGACCCGCTCAGGGAGCAGCCCACAAGGAGGGGGTCGCCAAGAGGGGAACCCATCAACGAGGTCACAGAGATTTTAGACTCGAGATGGGGGGAAGAGGGAGTAGAATATTTTCTCGCCAGCGAAGGTACCCCGGCCAGCGCCAACCGTTGGGTGCCGGACTATGCCTTGGACGAGCCTCTTCTCAAGGAAGAGTTTCACGCCTTGTTCCCACACAGGCCCATGCCAGCCGCGTATTTCGACGACTGGCTTTTCACACCCACACTTTCAGCCAGCACGTTCCAGGGGTTCACCTCGGACGAAGAACCGGCATTAGAAACACGTTCCCCGGAGGGATCGCCCTCGGGGGCTGCCTCAGACCGCTCTTATTGGTGGGACGATCGACCGGAGGAGCAGTGGAGCAGGAAGTTGCTGGGGGGTCCTTGGAAGGCAACGGCACCAGAGGTGACCGGGGGAGAGACGGACATGGACGTGTTGGGGGAGGACCTTGGGTTCGAGCATGGCGGCACAGAGATGGAAGCAGAGGAAATCGAGGTCGACGAGAGCACGGAGGACGAGCCGGACCTATCCGGCTGGAGGCACGCCAAGGGGGACGAACTGTATCCGCCATTCACCCCCACAACGACGGAGCACCCAGCACCCACACCTGAAGGAGGGGAGGGGGGAAGGGGGGGCTTCGAGGGGGGGATGGATGTCAGGGGTTCAGGAGCAGAGGCACAGGGAAGGGAGGAAATGGAGAGCGAGGGGGAGGAGTCCGAAGGAAATGTCAGCGATGACAGCGGTCCGAGGTCTCTGAGTCTTTCCAGTGAATCGGATGATTCACAGAAAGGGGCTCCCATGGTCAGGGGAAGGGGGGTGCCCAGGGGGACACCCCAGGAAGAAGGGGCCAGAGGGGACTCAGAGAGCAGCAGTTGGAAATCCGGACCAGCGTCCACACCAGAGTGCAGTAGGGGGGAGGAGTCCCAGGCATCGGGATCAGGCGGCGCGCTGCCAGCGGGAGAACATGAGGGAGGATTGACCACGCCTCGGTCGGGGAGCGAGGAAACGGTCAAGAGGAAGGTTGAAGGCTGTTCAAATGTAAAGGAGGGCGGCACAGTTGGCAGCCCGGATAGGGAGCCAGGTCCTAAAGCCCGCCGAAGAGAGAGGGAGGAGTCAGGGGGGTCAACGTCTGCGTCGGAAGAGTCCAGGAAGGAAGGAACCCCGGGGGGTAGCAGGACCCAGAGGAGAAAGGAGAGACGGAAGAGGTGGAGTAAGGCTAGAGTCTTAAACTGGTGTACAGGGGGCGGAGATTCAGATGGAGCTTCGCCGGTCTAAACCCTAGACGTAGAGCTGGGGCGCTGAGGTTTGGAAATGGAAACTGTACTTCAATAAAGACTTTTGTACATTACTACCGGCTAGCGTTGGTCCTCTGTGAGCTGGGACCAGGAGCCAGCTCTGACAACAGTGTTTTTGGGTTACTACAAATTCTCAGGCAGTGATGTGCACTCCCCGCTAATAACTTCATAAAGGGGCTACAAAAGCATTGGTGGAGGAACGGGGGCGGGGGGAGTGCACTGCCCCTGGCACCATCGGGGAGGGGGGTACCATCATGACCGCCTCCCCGGACACGTGCCGCCCATCCCCCATCGCACCGGGTGCCACACCCCCACGGGCGACGTGCCACACCCCGGGATGCGCACCATGCCCCTCTGGACATGGTGGGGGGAGTGAGAGGGGGGAGTGTTTATGTGCGAGAGTTTTGTGTCAGTGCCAGCTGGGGAAGTTCTCTTTCTATTCATTAATAGGTTTTCATTGGCAGTGAGGGAGATCAGGGAGCCCAGGGCCTGGTTGCTTGCCTTCAGTTGACTGCAGGGAGGGGGTTTTTGGGGGGTGCAGTTGTTAGGTCAAGTTAGCCATATCAGTTTGTATGCTGTTGGTGGGTTCTTGTTGTTGTCATGTTGGGCTGTGTGTGTAATAAAAATGAGCCACACTGGGGCAAGGCATCCTCTTTTATTTGTCCCCATGTCAGTTTCAGTTTGTTGGTTAGCTTTTCTAGTAAGGCTGTTTCCCTTTATATATGATTTCTGGCTTAGATATGCCCTGAATGCAGGGGGCGGGGGGGGGGGGGAGTGGAGGAAAAAATGAATGGGATGCTCAGTTCATGGAATAGTTCATGGCTGCTCAGTTCATCAGCCAATGAATTTCAGTATGAATGAATTTCCAGGGGGTGGTGGGGGTAGAGAATAAAAGCTAGCCTATTGAGGTGAAGTTCAGGTCACCTTGTACACCTCCCACTCATCCTTCAGTGGCTAATGCTTGAATTTCTGCTCCCTTGCCTCGCTCATCTGTTTGTTAGTCTGGGAATGTCATGTTGTTTTACTTGTTCAAATTGGAAACATATTGTAAAAGTGTTGGTGTCGGGTGATAATTAATGCACTCAGTGACGAATTCAATTACCAAATGATTATGAAGGCTGCAGAGTTGTCACAAGCAGGGTGGCGGGATAAATCTACAACTGTTGTGCTAGGAATAAAAAATAGCCATGATTTTGGATTTTTTGATGGGATTCAAAACATTCCCTAAGCATTGCATATCCTCTATTAAATGAAGCAATGAGGGACCATTAGCTGCAGCGGTTTAGGATGTCACATAATCAGGAGGTGATTCATCAGCACCAACACCCCAAACTCACTGCCATAATTACGTGAAACGCAGAAGGAAAATCCCAGTGTGAATCCATCTTGGGTACTGTGTGTTGGTGTCAAAGTGCACATTTAGTGCCGTGTTGCAGTTCAGAATCTTCAGGGGAAATGCCATACTCTGCTCCTTCCAGATCGAATTATTGCAATGCCGTCTATGTGGGGATGCCCTTGAAGACAACTTGGAAAATTCAATTGCTCCAAAATGCAGCAACCAGATTGCTGGCTGGGGTTCCATTTAGAGTTGCCACAGCCCCCATTTTAAACCAGATGCACTGGTTGCCAGTTTGTTTCCAGGCCCAATTCAAGGTGCTCAAAGCCTTAAACTACTCAGACTCCAAAAGTCTGAAAGTCCATCTCCTTCCCTACAGACCCCTCAGGTGCCGAGATCAGCACACAGATCCCTCTTGAGCTCCACGGCAACTGGCCCAGGAAAGGGCCCTCTCTTTGGCAGCCTCTAGCTTGTGGAACTCCCCACCAAGGTGTGACTGGCGCCTTCATTATGCAGCTTCCAGAGGATACTGAAGATGCACCTCTCTACCGTGGCCTTTGGACATTTGAGGCATATGTTTTTAGGACCCACCCTGTTTTTATGGCTATAAGTTGTTTTACATTGTGTTTTATATTGTGTTTTTAGGGTAATGGGAGAAAGAAAGAAAGAAAGAAAGAAAGACCCTAAATATTTTATAACACAAGATGCTGGCTACACATACGTTCTGTGTGAACCCATGTTTATGTCTCTTCTGTGCATGAGGGACAGTGGAACATAACAGTAATATGCAGAGCCCCAGAGTGTGGGGTTTGCAGCCCAATCACAAATGCCTGTTTTGCTAGACAGGCATAGGGCTAAGTACACAGAGAGTCTTTCAACTTCCTAGAGAGGACCCTCTGTGTGGTGACTTCCCCTGCTTCCTCTGGGTAGGAATTCTGTAACAAAGGAGGTAATCTTTTATATTTTGTCCTGCCTCTGAGGGGACTCTCTCTTCCACTAGGCTTCTAAACTAAGCAGAAATGTTTAGCTGATTCTCTTGCTTTCAGCCATGTTTGTTTTGCTGTAACTTAGAAATATTTTTCTGCATACTACTTTGCTGTATTTGCTGCCTGCGTTGAAATGTAAGTAAACCTTTTATCTTACTGAAAATGTGTGGTTCATTCTCTGCAATGGGGGAAAGTGGGTGGGGGGGAGTTCAGGAGACCACAAATAAATTCCAAAACTTCAGTAAACTGTAAAACATATAAGTGTCTTCACTCTGTTGAAAAAGTATTCATAGCCTTTTACTTTCTGTATTTCTCCCACAGATGTGGGAAAGGAGGTTTACATTTTAATCTGCCAATTTAACCCTCAAACCATCCCCTACCCAGAGAAGGTTTTTTCTTATGAGACAAGCATGTTACTTTGTCTCCCTTGTTGACCCAGTAACATAACTGGGGGAATGATGGAACCAAGACACCTTGCATCTTTCCCAGCATGCCCTCATCATTTCACCCTAGTCCCTACCTGTTGGAAGGAACTATTGTAGAGCATCTCATACATTACCAGAAATGAGACAACCTGAAGGGAATACTTGGATGCTGTTGTGCATGCTAATTTCAGCCCCTGGGGATACTGGGGACCATGGGAAGTTTATTTCCCAGAACTCCCAGCACCACTGAACCCTGCCTATGCCCGGTGTTGTGGAACTATAGCCAGAATGGATATATGCATGCACAGTTGCGGCTAGGATTAAGCCACTAAAGTGCAGCTGTAATACAAGAGCCAGTTAACAACCCTGTCCCTTCTTGTTGCTTGCTAGTGTTATAATATCCCCCCCACCAAGGAAAAGAGGATACTGAAAAGAAATGAATGAGATTGTTTGGATATTTCTCACTTCCATTACTGACAGCTACCTCTGTCCCCCCCACCCCCTGAATCTGTGCCAAAGGTCCACCGAAAGCAAGGAATCTCTTGAAATGGCATTTACTGTGGATATGCTGCAGTTTTGCTGCTAAGAGATAGACGGTCAGTAAATGAAAAAGATAATGAGCCTCCAGAATAATAATGTCAGTGGACAAATGCGGAGGTGGGGGGTGGGACCCTAGACTTCTCAAATGATGTGTCTTTAAAAAAAATGGATGGAGCATTAAAATCAATTTCTATTCTTCATTCTGTGTAGCATGACACTGCTTGGAGTAGACTAAGAACATTTTGCAAGGGGCTGCTGGCATCAGACAATTTAATTTATTTCTCTAGTGCTTCAAGTGCAGCCACAATGCACAAGGGAGTTTCCTGCAGAAATATGTTTCTGTTAAAGTGTCTGGATTGTTTTATTTTATTCTCAGCCTGGAGCATTCCTAGATAGGGACATAAGAGTCTTCATCCATAGGCCCATGACCCCAAGGTGTATATGATAATTTATAGGAAGAGAGGCAAATTCTGCCAACTTTCAGAGTGAAAAAACAAATGAACTCTGACTCTGACTGCGAGGACTCAGCCGGCCAGGGGCTGGAGTCTCCCTGGTGCAGCATTTGGCAGTGTTACCAGCTACCCTATAAGCCTGAGGACACCAACCTTGAGACCATGGACACATTTTTGAGTGGGTGCCATGGGTGCTATTTCCTCTGGTCACTACTCTCCCCTGGATCAGTCCCTCACATAGAAATAGAAAGGAAGAAAACACAGACGTAAACTTCACTTTCCCAAATGATCTGGGTGAAAGTCAGATCCAGTAGAAGTGGCAGCCCATGAAACAGATTCAGATTAACATACTCTGAGTACCTCTCCCCCAGAATCATATTTTGCACCAAATGCAGCTTCCATATTGTCTCCAAAGGCAGCCCTACATTATACACTTTGCAGTAGTCTAGTCCTAATTTCTGCTTCTGCTGCTTCCTTCTCCTCTTCTTCCTCCTTCCTCCACTGCACTGCTGAACAGTCATCCCTGGCCATTGGCTATGCTGGTTAGGGCTGATGGGAGTTGTAGTCCAAAACACCTGGTGGGCACCAGTTTGGGGAAGGCTGTCATAGACAGGGTGTATGTGTGTGCCATCCTACTGAGTATCCTTTGCCATACCTAAATTAGCTCTCTGGATTCTAGTCCATATCTGCTACTTAGGGAGGGATGTGTTCTTGAGGGAAAGCTTTGTCTCTAGAGGAAATGATAGGGCAGCATCAGAAATCCGTCGGGAGGAACCAGTTGAGCTTTCTCTGTTACTTCTGCTTTTTTGGTAGAAATAAAAGAAAGGGTTTTTACCTGGAGCCTAATGATATAGTTCTGCCCTTCAGCTTACAGGTGCATATGAACTCGGCTGATAAGCCATTTCACAAAATTGCTTTCTCCGTGTTGGTGGAGCATTTCTTGCTTTTCAATAAAGCAGATGTGACACCTGGATGTATTTCAAATTTTGGCCCTGCAGTAATCCAGACAATATACCTGCATAAGCTGCTTTTGGGGTCTTAGTGTTTCCAAGTTACTACTGCATTATGCTGATGGCGCCCACCTGAGAGGGGCTGGAACTGAGTTCTGGCGAGTTTCCGGGGAAAGCCTTGGCCGGGGAACCTGAGACTCTCATGAAGATGCTGAGCAACACTTCCTATCCACCCCAACCAGCCTGGTCAATGAGCAGGGATGATGGGAGTTGTAGTCCAGAAGTCTCCAGGCCCAGTGACTGAGCAGTTTGCTGTTAGCAGTTAGCAGGCTTAGGCTTGAATAACTGTGGAGGCCTTGGAGGTCTTGCCTTACTTCTTCTGCTCTGCTTCTGCTCTCCAGAACCTTTGTCTCATGACACACACATGGCTTTTATAACATTCAGGAAGGGTTAAGGAATGGATATCAGAACGAATTTGGACACATTGCACTTTGTAACTGTTAAGTTGTGGGTGAACAAGTTGTGGGGACGACGCAGCAATTCTTCAAACAGCTCTTGTTTATTCAGAGGCCAGAACAGAACTGAACTGAAGGGTTCAGTCAGCCTGCTTATATAGAGCTCCAGTACACATAATTGTAACAACTTTTCTAAAACTATCCAATCACTGAACGTCACTTTCGATCCCTTATTTGCATAACTATCTACAGTATCCCCCTGCTGGCCCAGGGTGAGAACTTCAGTATATAACAGTAACACTAATAATGTGTTATTAAAATGTGACACCAGAGGGCACTGCAGAGCAACCAGAAACCAGCAGTAAGGGAAACTGCCTTGTTACAGAGGAAACAATGTAAGGAACGTTTTTATTTTACCAGTATGCCCTGTGACATTTTAGAATGATATATCTAATAATGTTAAAAAGGTCAGTGTAGATCCAGCCTTAGATCAGGCAATTTCCAGTTTGTCTTACTTTTGCACAAGTCTTGACTCTACTCTACTCTAACCTGCCCCAAAAGGAAATAAAATCAATCCATAACTAATTCTCATTTAAATATGCATTTTTGTATGTTCCTCTCTATTAAAATGTGTCATTCTAAATGTATCTTGTTTCAAAAACACTACACATTCCGATGAGCTTGTTGAGCAAAGATCTGTACGGCAACATTTAAAAAGGTGCAAAATCTGATGGATAGTTATTGCTCACAGTCAGCTTTGGAAAATGTGTTGCAAGTCAGAATAAAATAAAATAAAAAACCCCTACTGCAGTGGAGGGGCAGACAGACAGGAAATGAAGGCAGCAGCAAGAATACTGGGAGTTCCTCTCACCTGGTCACCGTTTTAATCATTTTGGCAGTGGTATCATTTTGGTACAAAAGGAGAAGGAGAAATTCAATTCTGTTTGCACCTGAAGTTAAAGCAATGGGTACAAGCCATGATGCCATTGCTCCGCCTTCTCTGGTTGGAGGCAGCAATGCTTCTGAATACCAGTTTGTGGAAACCCCCATGGGGAGAAGGCTGCTCTGGTGCCTGGGTCCTGCTTCAAGGTTTCCCACAGACATCTGGTTGGCCACAGTGAGAATAGTTCTTATTATGTTCTGACATTCACTTTCTGAAAACACTACCATCCTTCAAAATGCACACTGCTCCAAATTTTGCAATGTGGTTCTCCAGCCAAGTAATGTATGGGGGGGGGGGATGTTTGGGTAAAATGTGCATAAAAATGCATTCTATTGAGGGAAATTGCCTTGCGTATAATATAAGATGGGGGGGATTTGAATCCAAATGCTGATGAATTTCCATAAAAATGTTTCTTTTAAACAAAAGTACACAAACTGATGTGAAAATGTAGACAACTGAATTTAACATTGGAAAAATTGTTCTCTCAGTTATGTGAGGGACACATCAAAGGAAATGCCTCCCTTGACAGCAACCAGAGGCAAGATTTGTTCCTTCAATATGGCACGGTCTGGGTAGGCCAGCCTTTCCTGAGGTGATTCCTCCAGAGGCTTAGCAGTGCAACTCCCACCCTTCCGTTGGCCATGCTGGCTGCGGCTGGTGGGAGTTGTGGTCCAACACCATCTGGAGGGCAGCAGGATGAGGAGGGTTGGAATTCGATCCACAGAATTAAGAAAAGTGTAGACTGATTTCACAGGAACAGGAGTCTGAAAGGAAATTCCTAGTGAAATCCGCCTTCAGCCACAGATCATCTCCTGCTGTGGGAGGGGTGGAGACCAGGTCCTTATCCCCATTTACAGTGACTCTCAGGGAAATTCTGATGGTCTGCTTATCTGGGATAGAAGTCTCACTTAAACTGAGTCAAGATTAACATTTCCGTTTTCCAGGTCTCCACTTAATGTACCGTGGATTAAGATTGACCATGGTGGGTTTTGCAGCATTGTCTCTCTTTGCGTCTGTCTCTCATTCAGATTTAAGGATCCCGTTTGCCCACAGACAATAGTCTGAATATTTCCCCATGCATCCATGCAATTTCTGTTTCTCTCCCCCCACCCTTTCTCTCTCCCACTCGTAAGGGCCGACATTCATTGTCAGGCAGGAGACTGCCTATCTTTCAGTTTACCTTTACCTTTGAGGATGAATAAAATGAAGATGTGTCTTTGTACAATCACCCTGAAACAATTTCTGATCCACAAACAGAGGGCAAAACAGGCTTTTACACTGATGTGCCCTGTGTGTGTGTGTGTGTGTGTGTGTGTGAGAGAGAGAGAGAGAGAGAGAGAGAGAGAGAGAGAGAGTTAATAGCTCTTAGAAAAGTCTAGTTTTTAGAGACACAATATAATAGTAATAGTAATAATAATTCTTATTTATATCCCGCCCTCCCCAGCCGAAGCTGGGCTCAGGGTGGCTAACAATAATAAAATAATACAACATTCTAAAATCATTTCATTATAAAATTTATTCAAATCAAATTGATGGCAACCATTGGGCTAGAGTTCTGTGAAGATTGCCAAAGGAGGGAGTCAGAATAATAATAATAATAAATAAATAAATATGCAAGACATAAATGGGGTGAATATTTTTAAATACAGTGGTACCTCAGGTTACATACGCTTCAGGTTACAGACTCCGCTAACCCAGAAATAGTGCTTCAGGTTAAGAACTTTGCTTCAGGATGAGAACAGAAAGCCTGCTCCGGTAGAACAGCAGCAGCAGGAGGCCCCATTAGCTAAAGTGGTGCTTCAGGTTAAGAACAGTTTCAGGTTAAGTATGGACCTCCGGAACAAATTAAGTACATAACCCGAAGTACCACTGTACCAGCTTCTTAGTAAAGATGTCAACCTCCCTCTACTGCTTCTTGTCTTCCCTCCCTCCTTTCCAGGGTCTGGAAACCAAACTTTATGTGCAACAGTTGAGGAAGTTGGCTATGTCTAGCCTGGAGAAAAGAAGACTGAGAAGTGATAGGATGGCCATCTTCTTACATCTGAAGGTCGCAAGCAAGCTTATTTTTTGTTGCTCCAGAGGGTGTGACCCAAACCAATGTGGCCTCACTTTTAAACATTGTGTGGACATAGCTAATGCAAATTTGTCCTTAGGTTATTGTTATTTATTAGCTTAAAATCAGGGTCCTCTTAAGTTAGGTGGGTTTTTAAAAATAGTTATCCCAAACTTTCTTTTTAATTGAACCATTTGTCCCCTTGATAAGAAATCACTAAATATTTATTATGGTCACCGATGAGCTGCTATGTGCAATAAAACAAATTCCATTTGATAAACAAAGAACTTCTTTTCTATTGATTGCTGCCTTCAGTGTGTTTTTACCCTCTTTTCATTCCTCTTCCATGCATCCAGAGAGCCACACACCTTCCTTTTTAGAGGGAGCATGTGTGTCCTTGAGTAACAGAAGTTTTATTCTGCAAGGTTTCAGGACACAATACATTACTATAGCAACAACTGGTATTTGCAGCCTGGCTTGGTCACAATTAGCAGAGCGTAATGCAAGAATATCTCCATGGATTTTGCCACGCAACAACAACTCTCAGATATTAAGAACTGCTGGCATGAAAAGAAAAATCCCCACACTGCTGGGTCCCTGAAAATAATCCTGGCGCATGATTCCCAGCCAGTTCACAGATGGAGCTGTTTTCCCCCTAACAAAAGACGGTTGCCCGATTCCCTCCCCCAGCAACTAATGCACATCAGCTGAGGCCTCCACTCAAGCTGACTGTGTGCTGCATCCATTTGCTGTGCAGTAACCTGCCATGTGCTGATTGAAGACAAAAAGTGTGTTCTTTTGCCTAAACATTAGAGCATAAGAGCCCTGCTGGATCAGGCCAATGGCCCATCTAATCCAGCATCCTGTTGTCACAGTGGCCAACCTGTGGGAAACTGGCAAGCAGGACCCAAGCCCAAGAGCTCTTCCCTCTTGTAGTTTCTAACAGCTAGCATCATCGTCTCCAGCTGGGACTGTCACTAAAACCCATAAGCCATCATGGCTGCTAATTGTCACACAGAGTCCCGAATTCCCAAATGCAAGCCTTTCTCTGCCCCCTCAAAAAAACTCAAATATCTTTCTCCACCTTTTCAGGGAAAGAGAGAAGCACAGCCTGCTTCAGCTTCTCATTTGCATGCTCTCAGGGGCTTCTCAGCAGCACGGCACACAATGGTCTGTTCAGCATCCAAACCTCTTAGGTCTCTGCCCAGTTTCTTCGCATTGCTGCTTTGCCTTTCCTTGCTAGTTTGGGAGTCTGAAGTATCACTGAGTCACTGCGCTGCCCCCCTGGGGGTTGTGGGCATTTCCCCTTTGGTGCCTGCTTTGAAAGAGAGGCAGAGAGATCTGATCCTGCAGCTTGGCTCTCTCTCTCTTTGGCTTAAGATGAACTGGACTAGATTCCTAGACAGGAAGGGGATTTGGGGAGATGGGGAGGGGTTCCCCGAGGCAAAAATACCTCCCTCCAAAGCGCTTTCCTGCCTGGCTTCTCATGTGGATGGGGAAAGATAAAGGTAAAGGGACCCCCTGACCGTTAGGTCCAGTCGCGGACGACTCTGGGGTTGCGGCTCATCTCGCTCTATAGGCCGAGGGAGCCGGCGTTTGTCCGCAGACAGCTTCCGGGTCATGTGGCCAGCATGGTGAACCAGAGCAGAGCACGGAAACGCTGTTAGGGAAAGGGCATTGAATTGGTCGTGCCTTCTGAAATCTGATGTAAGTCTCTCCATTTTGTGCTTTTGGGTGAAGGTGAGTCCCAGGGCAGCTGGGGAGGGGATGCCTGTGGATGTGCTCTCTGCAGCTGATCCATCCAGGATTTTCCCCAACACAAGGACGCTGCTGTTGCTTACACATTCCTAATTTGGTCAGAAGCTTGAAACACTGAAAAAGGGAAATTTATGTATTCCCAAACTCACAAGTTTATATGTCCATAGCCCATATCATACACCTGTACATTTGCAACAATAATGATTGTTCAAAGTTATCATGCTTCTAAAATATTCATAAATGCATGATGACATCACATAGTCTCCACACACACAGTTGGTTGTATTTATTGATTTGGGGTTTTCTCCCCCCCCCCCCCGGGCTTCCCCAAATCCAATACATAATTTCAATGATTTCTGTGCTTCAAATACTGCAGTTTTGTGTTTCCTCTAATATCTTTTGTACTGAACCAGGAGGAAATACTCAAGCAGTGATACGGATGTAGAATAGAATGTCCCTATTTTCCTCTCAGGTATGTGGAAGGTGTGTGATGTTCCGGATATGTGGTATTCAGAAGCATTGCTGCCTCCAGCTGCGGAGGCAGAGCAGAGCCATCACGATTAGCGTCCAACAATAGCCCTCTCTTCCTCCATGAAATTGTCTAGTCCTCTTTTAAAGCCATCCCTGTTGGTACTACTACTGCTAATAATAATAATAATAATAATAATAATAATAATAATAATAATAATAATAATGTTTTATACCACCTAATCAACGGTGTTCTCCAAGTCAAAGGTTGGGAACCTTCTTTGGTCTGAGGGCCACATTCCTTCACGAGAACTTTCCAGGGGCTGCATGTCTATGGCTGTGGCTGTGACTCTTGTCTTTGTGCACTGAGGCTCTACTCCAGCAGTGGAAAACTCAGAGACAAACCACACACACTCCTTTACACGTTCCATCCTCAAATCTGTAGAAGCAAGAGGCATTATCACAACTCAATGGCACATTCCTCTCTACCCCATTTGGCAATGCAAATGAAAGAACCTCTACAATGGTCTTTTCTGTCCCTTGGCTGAGACAAGCTAGCATCCATTGCTAAGGAAAAGGGGAGCCTCCATAGACAGGACCTTATGAGGACAATGAAGGCTTGCCTGTAGAGCAACATGTTCCTCCAGTCCTGCACTCAAGATCATCAAAATTTACCTGAGCAGCTTCTTTGGCAATCCCTCGTAGCCAAGTAAGATTGTCTTCCATGAACACAGTCTTAATAGTGAGTCCATAAGTGACTGTGGAGGCCAGCTCTGGATGCACATGTCCTTCCACAGTGGGGACATAGGTGTTATGAACACGACAGCCCAAAACCAAGGACAGCCTGAGATGGAAGGCAGGCAGGCAGAAGGAGAACAGAGTGACTTGCAAATTTCTCAGACAGCTGGAACTAGTGGGCTGACGCCTTCTCCTCCCTCTGAAGCTGGCAGGAATGTGGCTTATCAGCTCAGGAAAGGTGGGCTGAGGAATAATAATAAAAAAATAATAATTTATTTATACCCCGCCCTCCCCAGGTGAAGCTGGGCTCAGGGTGGCTAACAACAATCAAAATAATCCAACATTCTAAAAACCTTTCATTATAAAAATTAATTAAAATCAAATTGATGGCAACCATTAAGCAAAATTCTGTGCAGATTGCCAGAGGAGGGGGTCAGGCTGCGCCCTGACCAAAGGCCTGGTGGAACAGCTCTGTCTTACAGGCCCTGCAGAAAGATGTCAGGTCCCGCAGGGCCCTAGTCTCTTGTGACAGAGCGTTCCACCAGATTGGAGCTGCGGCCGAGAAAGCCCTGGCTCTAGTTGTAGCCAGCCTAACCTCAGCTTTCTGAGGAATCACAGACACTCACGGCACAAGGAAGGGAGAGCATTTCCTCACCGGAAGAGGAGGTAGCTGACCCCATCATTCCCAGGACTAGATGAAGGGGGAAGGTCCAAGACAGAAGATGACCTCCAAAATGTAAGGGTAGGAGGTTCAGGTTATTCTGCAGTAGCTGGAAGTATTCTTCAGAAGGGTCAACTTGATTGTGATGGATGGTCGCTTGGAGAGAGCGGTTGGAGGCTAATTGCTTGTATGCAATAAATCTTCTGTTAATTACCTCTTGTGTGCTGTTTTCTCAAGCCAGCAGCCGGCCAGCTCCTGACAATTGGTTTCCAGGCGGGAGTTGATTACGGTGAGGGTTTGCCAAATGTGCCTTCCTCTTAGCACGTTTCTCCCTTTTGCCCTGAGTTCAAGTGTCTTTAAAGTCTTTGACACTTTTGGTAAAGGCTGTTCTCCAGTTTGAGCGCTCACAGGCTAGTGTTTCCCAGTTGCTGGTGTTTATCCTACATTTTTTTAGATTTGCCTTGAGAGAGTCTTTAAACCTCTTTTGTTGACCACTAGCATTACACTTTTCATTTTTAAGTTCAGAATAGAGTAGTTGCTTTGGAAGATGATAATCAGGCATCCAAACAACATGTTCAGCCCAACGAAGTTGATGTTGAAGAATCCTTGCTTCCACACTAGTGATATTTGCTTCTTCCAGCACACTGGCATTAGTTCGCATGTCTTCCCAAGTGATGTGTAAATTTTTCAGAGACACCATTGATGGAACAGGGCCACCATCAATGGTTGGCATGCTCAGGTGACATATATCCCTGGGACTTAGTGAAAAGAATCTATTGAACCCGCTCCTCCTCTTCAATATACAATGGAAATTCAAGATATGTAGCTATCTCTTTCCCACACAGGTGCAACAATCCTTAGACGTTGGACATCCTTCTCTGGTCTTCAGAAGTATCCTCCCTCACTTGCATCTTTAGTTGCATTACTTTCTTCTTGGCTGTGCTGAGTTGTCAGCAAACTGTTCTCAGGGGCCATACCTATGGCTCTTGTGGAATAAAAAGCTTTTTAAAACATTACAAAGCACCTCATTCTGCAGTCTTTGGTGCATGGAGGAGGCTGACTCTGTCATCCAAGGAATGCTCTGTTCTTACCAACATAGTAGATAAATCATTTAAGCTCAGTTTCTTCAGAGGAGTGCTAGAAGAGAGCGATCTCTTTTATGCTTCCCCACTGAAAATCACAAGTCAGGTCCCATTTGCAATGTCATGCACAGCTCTCTCTCTCTCTTTTAACCACTTCCATTTTTGCTACCCAGAAGACTACTTCTGTTCTCTGTTTTCTCATTCACTCATCTCTGTTTTCTCATTCACTCATTGTGTGAAAGAAGACAACACCTTTAAGGACAGCTTGTTAGTTGGGGGGCGGGCTAGTGGGGGAATGACAGAGGTGCGTATTTATGTACAGAGAACAAAAAGAGGTTTTTCTCCTTCTCTTACAACACTAGAACCTAGGGCCATCCAATGAAGCTGAATTTTGGAAGATTTGAGACAGATAAAAGAAAGTACAGCACACAGTTAATCTACCCAGGAGGTAGTAATGGCCACCAATGTGGATGGTTTTGAAAGGGGCTTGGGCAAAGGCATGGCAGATGCTATCCAGAGCCCATGACTATGAGGGCCATATGCTATCTCCAGTGTTGTAGACAATAAACCAGTTGCTGGGATCCACAAGTGGGGAAACTGGGTTGCTGGGCTCAGGTCCTGCTTGGGGTCTTCCCATAAGCATCTGGCTGGCCTCTGTAAGAAGAGGATGTGGATTAGACTGGACTTTTGTCTGATTCCCCAGGGTTCTTCTTATGTCCTTACTTTTTCACTATGCCAATGACACTCATAAATGAAGGGCAGTAGTAGTATTAGAAAGATGGGTTGGACCCCACCATGCTCCTGATAATGACATGTACAAGCTTCCACACAAGAGCCAAGAAGATGATAAGAAGAGCCCTGATACATGAGGCCAATGGCCCATCTAGTCCAGCATCTTGTTCCCACGGTGGCCAGCCAGATGGCAACCATGGGAATACCACAAGTAGGATTGAGCACAAGAGCACTTTTCCTTCGTGGAAAGGGCTCCAGAGAGGGGCTGCTCAAGCGCTGCTGCCACTGGCACCAACAAAGCCCAGCCCCCTTTTTCCTCTAGGCATGGTGGGGAGAAGCCAGGAGGAAGGAGGGAGGAGGCACCACTGCTGTGTGAGGGGGAGGGAGGGAGAGGGAAATAATGCGCAGACTGGCAATCCATGTGACGATTCCCGGACCGTCCACGGACCGGATCCAGAAGGCAATTGTCACTGATCCGGCCAGCGGACCTTAGTTTGCCTACCCATGCTCTACAACATGGAAGATTTATCGGAGACGAGCACATAAAAGCTATTTTCCTCTGTGAGAGAGACATCAGAAAATTGGGGGCTGTGTAAGGATTGTTGGAACATATGTAGGAATGGCATAATCCCATGCTGGAAGGCTGTGTTGCCCCCCTGCTGAAGACAATTGAGTAATAATTTATACAACCAGCAGCTTCTTTTTAGAGTCATGTTGGCTGAAAATGGCCAACAGCTTTTAACAGCATCATTTGTTGCGTTATGCGTTGCAGCTTCTGAGTCAGTGATGAATGCCTTTTTGCAGTATAAAATCTTGCCAATTTCCATTTATCAGGATCATATTCCCCACCCCCTCTCCCAGCAATGACTAGGACATTCGTGTTCCTCCATCAGCAGCTTCAATACAGATTTAGTTGCCTGGCAAGTCTTTTTGACACCTGCTATTAAAGTGTTTTTCATATACCAGCTCCATGTTTCTTACAATGTGTTACCTTCAAAAAACTTCATTTCTGAGTGTTAGCCATTCCATGCCATACTAAATGATACATAAAGTATTCAAAGCTTCCCCTTCAAATTGCTGTTCAGTTTGCACTTGTGAGTTTGCCAGGAATAGATAATTCGAGTCTATACCATTTTGGTGGGAGGTCTGCACATAAATGGGATGACTCAGAAGCTGAGAGCCAAGGAAGCAGGTAAAGAGCAGTCTGGTTATTGTTCCAGCTCAGGAGCCTGGCCAGAGTTGGAAGTTTAATAGGGCCTAGTGAAAGGCTGTTGGGCATCAGTCTCCTCTGATGCCTCCTTAGCTAGGAGCTGCAGTACCACCATCTGCCCATCTGCTGTGAGGGCGCCCAAGTGCAGCAGAGAACTGGACCAACTGCTCCCTCTTCTGGTGGGTTGACAGAACACAGGCTGTATTGGTTGCTCTCTTCCTGCACCTATCCCCCTGCTTTAGCAGCTGTCATTTGAGCACCGCGTGAAACCCACCTTGCTTTCACTGGGTTTAGCACACACTTTGATCCTGCTGCTATCATTCGCTGTATTTGTCCTTTTTAAGTTGTAGCAAGGCACAGAATTTATGGTGTTTTATAGGGATTCATTTGCTAAACTACCTTGAGGGCACTTGTCAAAAGGCAGATTAAATCCAATTAATAAAACAAGCAAATAAACCAACATATAGTGCTAACTGGTCTTAAAGGCAGGATGCAGTAGGAATAACACCATATGGACATTAACCTGATGAAGAAGTCTGAGGAGATGAAGAGCAGCAGAGCATGGTCATTCTTTGCCAGATTAAAGTGAAGTACGCTTCACTTTTTAAATCAAGCATTCATCATGAAGACTCTGGTATACATTCCAAATGTCCACTTATTTAAAATGTCTATCCCTGTTAAAAAGTAAATGAGTTTATTTTCCAAAAGACAAATGACTAGGACTTAGCAATTTGCATCCCTCCAGGGGATACTTTCAAAGAGGAGTATATTTGTATACAAACATTAGGGTGGAGAAACGAATAAATTAACATGTTCCATACAGCTTAAACTAAAGCAAGTGTTCCCTTTGCTCTAAAAATAGCATGAAGAATGTGGAATATTAATTGAAACAGAACGGATCTTCACTCAGATCAAAAGAGGAATAAGCCATCTTCAGCTCTTTGCTATTCCTTTTTGCCATGATTTGGAGCCGCCCATAGATCAGTGATGGAGGAGCTGTGCCCCTCCAGAGGCTGCTCAACTGCGACTCCTGACACCCCTGACCACTGCCCAGGCTGGCTGGGGCAAATGGGAGTTGAAGTCCAACAATATCCAGAGGGCACCAGGTCCCCCAAACGTGCCTCAATGTCCTGAGAGTTTGATTCCGTCTGTGATGTCACTCTGCTCAGTCAGTGATAGCAGGAATTCCTGGGAGTTTCTCCCGTGAGTGTTGCATCATGACAGTTGATCAGAGGGGAACAGCCAGCCAGGGGCATCATTCAAGGAGAACATGAGTGGGACTATCCCTGTTAATTATTTAATTGACATTGAAATGGAAAATGGCTGTATGTTTATTGCTAAGGGTTTAACATTGGAAAATCCCACTGGAGTGTAATAAAGCAAAGGGGAGCTCTTGAAGCACCTAGATGAGTTAATAATTAACTGTTGATGTTCTCTGCTCTTTCATGTGGTGTTTAACCTTAGATCACACGAGTAAGGTATTCAGTTGCATATCTCCATTTTGAAAGGAGCTGCCTTTGGTCTTTTGTTCCCAGCCATCATGGGGGAGAAATGAGTATCTCCTCTCCAGGAGAGGAAGCAGCTCCAGGCTAATGGAGACTGCAGAGGGAGAAAGACCTTTGATTTCAAATCTGTTTGGAGTAATCTAATATTACTACGAAGATGAACCTATGCTTTGACAAGCATATGTCTTAAAGAACTATTGGGATGTATCATTATTTGTTTTTGTACCTGTTATAAAGAAAGTTCTGGTTAGTGCATTTTTTGAATCATATTTATGGGACTGGACAATTTTTATTCAAAGAGGAGTGAGTTTTTATGCATCATATTGCTTCAAGCTGCAGAACATTGATATCTGCAATAACCCTTCCTCAGCATTTTGATTCAAATGCTATTATCAAATGTGACTGTGATGAATGATTAATGAAACAAATGTGATTTTAACAAATGCAGAATTAAGCCAGTGAGATCTTTAATAATGAAAACGAACACCTGACACTTCTCTAGTGGCCATGCATGACTGAAAACATTGCTACCTCACCCTGGGATGTCCTGGGGCCTCTTACACACACCAATGGCACCATCATGACTCTAGAGTCCAGCAGTGACCAGGACACCAAGGAATAGGCTACTAGGTCTTTAGCTTTACATTTCTAGACCAGGGCAGCCCAGCCACAGTTGTTCATGGATTGGTTACTTCAAGACTGGATTACTGCAACGTGCTCCAGGTGGGGCTTCCTTTGAGATTGATCTGGAAGCTGCAGTTAGTGCAAAATGCTGCAGCACAATTGCTGACAGAAGCGAGCCCTTGGCAGTATAGAACACCTTTGCTCAGAGATCTGCACAGGCTGCCAATTTGTTACCAGTCCAAGTTCAAGGTGGTACTATTAGCATACAAAGCCCTGAACAACTTGGGACCAGTTTACCTGTGAGATGGCCTGACTCCAAATATGCCCACTCATAGAATCATAGAATCATAGAGTTGGAAGAGACCACAAGGGCCATCGAGTCCAACCCCCTGCCAAGCAGGAAACACCATCAGAGCACTCCTGACATATGGTTGTCAAGCCTCTGCTTAAAGACCTCCAAAGAAGGAGACTCCACCACACTCCTTGGCAGCAAATTCCACTGTCAAACAGCTCTTACTGTCAGGAAGTTCTTCCTAATGTTTAGGTGGCATCTTCTTTCTTGTAGTTTGGATCCATTGCTCCGTGTCCGCTTCTCTGGAGCAGCAGAAAACAACCTTTCTCCCTCCTCTATGTGACATCCTTTTATATATTTGAACATGGCTATCATATCACCCCACCTCTGAATGACCCCACTGTTTCTTTGTTCTTCCTTTTGCTACGAACATACCCATAAAAGCCTTTTTTGTTGCTTTTAACCTCTCTAGCAAGCCTGAGTTCATTCTGTGCTTTAGCTTTTCTGACTTTGTGTCTACACGTGCTGGCTATTTGTTTGCATTCCTCTTTGGTGGTTTCCCCCCTTTTCCATTTTTTGTACACATCCTTTTTTAATCTTAACTCAGTTAAAAGTTCTTTAGATAGCCACCCTGGCTTCTTTAGGCACCTTCCATGTTTCCGTCTCATTGGTATTGCCTGAAGTTGTGCTTTTACTATCTCCCTCTTAACAAACTCCCAGCCATCATGAACTCCCTCTCCTTTTAGTATTACTGTCCATGGGATCTCACCCAGCACTTCCCTAAGTTTTATGAAGTCGGCTTTCTTAAAGTCAAGAAATTGAGTCCTACTATGCTTGGCTGCTCCTTTCCGCTGTATAGTAAACTTCAGAAGAGCATGATCACTCGCGCCTAATGATCCTTCCACTTCTACCCCACTAACCAGGTCATCAACATTGGTTAGGGCCAGATCTAAAATGGCTGTTCCTCTTGTTGCTTCTCCCACTTTCTGGACAATGAAGTTCTCTGCAAGGCCAGTGATGAATCTGTTTGACCTTATGCTCTTGGCTGAGTTTGACATCCAACAAATATCTGGGTAATTGAAGTCCCCCATTACTACTATCTCCCTTCCTTTTGCATGCTTGGCCATCTGTTCCAGGAAGGCATCATCTATGTCCTCCCTTTGGCTTGGGGATCTATAGTAAACTCCCACAATGAGGTCTCTGTTATTCTTCTCTCCCTTAATTTTGACCCAAATGCTCTCACTTTGGCTTTGAGGTTCTAAATCTTGGATCTCTTCACAGGTATACACATCCCTGACATACAACGCCACTCCTCCTTCTTTCTTGTCTGGTCTGTTTCTCTGAAATAGATTGTATCCCTCCATTATTACATTCCAATCATGGGACTTATCCCACCAGGTTTCAGTGAGCTCAAGCTCATCTTGTTTATTTCTCAGCTGCTTCAATCTGTGGAATTGGCACTGTTAGAGCTGCCTCATGATACCCATCCCGCTTTTGTAAGAACTCAATCTTTTAGTGTGGCAACACGCACACTTTGGAACTCACTGCCTATTGATATCAGGCAAGTGCCTTCACTGCGATCTTTTCAGCACCTGCTGAAAACATTTGTGTTTAGGCAAGCCTCCCCAGAATGCTGCTGAGTTTTTAGATGATCTAATAATTAGTTTCTGATGCTTGAATTCTGTTTACTAATAGTTTTATTGTTTTATTCTTTTTGTAAACTGGGTTTCCTTTTTTTAAATTTCTGTTTGTGCCGTGACTTCCAGGCACTGGTCTGAGTAGTTGGCGGGGGGGTGTGTGTGTGTTTGTCCCACCACTTTCCCCAGGAAATTCTGCTGAATCAGAAAGAACAATCTTCGGGCAGGTTTTCCTTAGATTGCTGTTTATTCTGACACAGCAGTAAACAGCTGTTCTTTCCAGGGAAAGAAGCGGGTCAAAATAAATCCTGCTCAGACCTGTGCCTTGAAATTGCAGCACACTTCCGGGTTGGCGCCTCTGGTAATGGCGGATTTCCTCCGTCTCGGAGGAATCTGCTCCCTGGAAATTAGGGTCTGACCGCCACAGCGAGGCGGAGACCTGCTAAAAACCACGGGCGGGAGAAGCCCGTGGACTTGGGATTCGGCAGGTACCTTTTGCACCTCCCCTACTCGCGGGGAGAGCCGATTTTGGGGCTCCGGAGCGACATGGGGTGAGTGGCGTGGTACATCGAATCAACCGCTACTTTCAGGGAGTGAAGCCGCATAGCTGTTGCCAGAAAGCGCCGACTTTTCCTGTGGACATTTGGACTTTAAGCAAATATTCGTAAGTAAATTGAAAATTGGACTACTAAACATTTTAATTTGGCATTTGAATGTGAAGGTCTAAACAGGAAGTCCGCCTTCCGTTTTGTAAAAAGATCAAAGCAAAGCCGTTGTAAGCTAAAGCCTGGGAAAAGTACTTTGCAAAGTATTAATTTTCACCATTTAAGTTATTGAACACCCCCTCAGAAGCAGGGGAAGAGGGGGAACTTTTTTGTGGATGATCTAAACCTGCAGGAGAGTGAGGAAGACGACTTAATTCACCACTGTCTCGAGCCTGAGATCGGGCTGTCAAAAAGTTGTATGACTTGAAAAAATTAACAACAGGGAATGGAACACATTCTGATGGACGGTTGAATAGAGATATATATTTTGTTGCACTGGTTTTGTGGTATTTAAAAGAAGAAAAGTGGAATTGTAATTCTGTTACTGGATTTTGACCTGAAATAATAAAAATAGAAACTGTTGCCGATAGAGGGAGCTTCAGAAACTGTTGCGACTGCTACATTTGTGAGGTGGAAATTTCCACCAAAGGACAGAGGCTGAGAAATAAGCGGCCTTGAGGAGTATGAAGATAATACTGGAAAAACAAGAAGCTCTAGGGAACATGTCTGATAAAATAAATGCTCTGTTGGAGCAAATGTTTGAAATGACAGACTTGATGATAAAGAAAGTGGACACTCTTGAACAGAGTGTTTCCGACTTGGAACAGAATGCACTTGTCTTGGAACAGAAAGTGAGTAATTCAACAGGTACTGTTCGGGATGTGGAACCAACTTTGAAATGGCAAGCATTGGAGAAGAAGATGGAAAAACAAAAACAAACTGTTTTGGCTCTGCAAGATGAAACTCAAGTGGAGGCCCTGGCCTCAGTGAACCAAACTGATGGATATAAACTCAAGTTCGAGGTTAAGGTTTTTGAAATCCAGAATTGGAAAGGCAGTGCCCCACATGGACTGAATAAGGCAAGATGGATGGACTTTCTGTCGGAGGAAGGCACTGCGGGAAAGCTTGGAAAAGTGGAGCTCCTTAACCTCAAAGGGACTGTGGAGTATGCTTTAGAATACCTCTTGGATTATTATTTTGAACATGGGGTATGGGCAAACATGTTGAAATGGAACAAAGGAGCTGCTGAGAAGAAAGCCCTTTGGGATTTAATTCTAGGTATTGAAAGAAATCTGCATAGAATCATAGAATCATAGAGTTGGAAGAGACCACAAGGGTCATCGAGTCCAACCCCCTGCCAAGCAGGAAACACCATCAGAGCACTCCTGACATATGGTTGTCAAGCCTCTGCTTAAAGACCTCCAAAGAAGGAGACTCCACCACACTCCTTGGCAGCAAATTCCACTGTCGAACAGCTCTTACTGTCAGGAAGTTCTTCCTAATGTTTAGGTGGAATCTTCTTTCTTGTAGTTTGTATCCATTGCTCCGTGTCCGCTTCTCTGGAGCAGCAGAAAACAACCTTTCTCCCTCCTCTATGTGACATCCTTTTATATATTTGAACATGGCTATCATATCACCCCTTAACCTCCTCTTCTCCAGGCTAAACATGCCCAGCTCCCTTAGCCGATCCTCATAAGGCATTGTTTCCAGGCCTTTGACCATTTTGGTTGCCCTCCTCTGTACACGTTCTAGTTTGTCAGTGTCCTTCTTGAACTGTGGTGCCCAGAACTGGACGCAGTACTCCAGGTGAGGTCTGACCAGAGCAGAATACAGTGGCACTATAACTTCCCTTGATCTAGATGCTATACTCCTATTGATGCAGCCCAGAATTGCATTGGCTTTTTTAGCTGCCGCGTCACACTGTTGGCTCATGTTAAGTTTGTGGTCAACCAAGACTCCTAGATCCTTTTCACATGTACTGCTCTCAAGCCAGGTGTCACCCATCTTGTATTTGTGCCTCTCATTTTTTTTGCCCAAGTGCAATACTTTACATTTCTCCCTGTTAAAATTCATCTTGTTTGTTTTGGCCCAGTTCTCTAATCTGTCAAGGTCGTTTTGAAGTGTGATCCTGTCTTCTGGGGTGTTAGCCACCCCTCCCAGTTTGGTGTCATCTGCAAATTTGATCAGGATGCCCTTGAGTCCATCATCCAAGTCGTTGATAAAGATGTTGAATAAGACCGGGCCCAAGACAGAACCCTGTGGCACCCCACTAGTCACTCTTCTCCAGGATGAAGAGGAACCATTGATGAGCACCCTTTGGGTCCGGTCAGTCAGCCAGTTACAAATCCACTGAGTGGTAGCATAGTCAAGACCGCATTTTACCAGCTTCTTTACAAGAATATCATGGGGCACCTTGTCAAATGCCTTGCTGAAATCAAGGTAGACTACATCCACTGCGTTCCCTTCATCTACCAGGCTTGTAATTCTGTCAAAAAATGAGATCAGGTTAGTCTGACATGACTTATTTTTCAGAAATCCATGCTGACTATTGGTGATCACAGCATTCCTTTCTAGGTGCTCACAGATTGTTTGCTTAATGATCTGCTCCAGAATCTTCCCTGGTATTGATGTTAGACTGACTGGGCGGTAATTATTTGGGTCCTCTCTTTTCCCCTTTTTGAAAATAGGGACAACATTTGCCCTCCTCCAGTCTGCCGGGACTTCGCCTGTTCTCCAGGAATTCTCAAAGATGACTGCCAGTGGTTCTGAGATCACATCTGCCAGTTCTTTTAATACTCTTGGATGCAGTTCATCTGGCCCTGGAGACTTGAATACATCTAAACTAGCCAAGTATTCTTGTACTATCTCCTTAGTTATTCTGGGCTGTGTTTCCTCTGCTGAATCATTTCCTCCAAATTCTTCAGGTCGGGCATTGTTTTCTTTATCGGAGAAGACTGAGGCAAAGAAGGCATTGAGGAGTTCAGCCCTTTCTGTGTCCCCTGTTTGCATTTCACCATCTTCTCCTCTGAGTGACCCCACTGTTTCTTTGTTCTTCCTTTTGCTACGAACATACCCATAGAAGCCTTTTTTGTTGCTTTTAACCTCTCTAGCAAGCCTGAGTTCATTCTGTGCTTTAGCTTTTCTGACTTTGTGTCTACACGTGCTGGCTATTTGTTTGAATTCCTCTTTGGTGGTTTCCCCCCTTTTCCATTTTTTGTACACATCCTTTTTTAATCTTAACTCAGTTAAAAGTTCTTTAGATAGCCACCCTGGCTTCTTTAGGCACCTTCCATGTTTCCGTCTCATTGGTATTGCCTGAAGTTGTGCTTTTACTATCTCCCTCTTAACAAACTCCCAGCCATCATGAACTCCCTTTCCTTTTAGTATTACTGTCCATGGGATCTCACCCATGAGCAGACGGAGCAGACGGAGCAGGGAGAAGAGTTAAGAGCCTCGGACATAAGAGCACCAGGTTGATGGAATTAATGGAACTGGCAGAAAAGACTGATAAAATTGGCAGAAAAGACTGATAAAATCCGAAACCAGGGGGAAGAGATGGTGGGGGAAAATTGGGAATTTTTAAAACAGCATTTAGCATAATATTGTATAATTAAGGAATGCTGGGAGATGGTGGAATGAATTTATATGACTTTAGTGGAAATATGATAAAGATTTGAGATCTTAGGATTTATGGGTATAAGACTTAATGTTTTCTTTTTCTCTTTTTATTAGATTGGAGTATAGAAAATTTTTTAGATGTTGATGGGAGGATAAGGTTTAAATGGATTAAGATAAATAAGTGAGTAAGCAATGAAAGATGGAAAGAATTTGCTGACCTAATTAGTAACTGGAATACAAAAAGGGAGGCGGGAGGAGGTCGAGGAAACAAGTTATTGAAGGATGGAATTGTGAAAAATGGAAGCGTTTCTTTTTTAAATGTTTTGCTTTTTTTTTCTCCTGTTGGTGGGGTGGAGGTATGGGTTTTTTTGTATTTTTTAATCTTTTTCTATCCTTGTTTTTTTCCCCTTTATTATATTGTATTTTGTCTTTTTCAAAAAAAATTCTGTATTTGTTAAAATTGGAATAAATATTACTATTTTTTTAAAAAAATGAAATTGCAGCACAAAAGGAAGTGTGGGTAAGCCCTCAATGTAAGGCAGTTTCCATGTATTCCTGTTTTCCTAAGTGAGAGGATGATTGTTCAATGGCAGAGAAGGTGCTCTGCATGCAGAAGGTCCCAGGTTCCATTCCTAGCATCTCCAGGTGGGGTTGGCAGAGGCTCTGGAGTGTTGCTTGCAGCCCATAGGACTAGTGAATAGTGAGCCAGAGGGCCCCATGGTCTCAGTAGAGGGCAGCTTCCCATGTGTGCATGCAAGTCTCACTGTGTGTCACAAGGCTGACTCCCAGAAAATGAAAAATCTGTGGCTCTGGTGAAAAGCAGATTTGCTTGGAAACTGCAAACACAGTAAAATGGAAATAATAATAATTAAATTGTAGATTTTCCTTATGGTAAGGAATGCTGTAGCAGAAATGTGCCCCCTCTATTTTTGCTTTCTGGCTGTCGCCTCTAATTGCATCCAGTTTAGTTCCCTCATGCAGCATTAAGCTACTTTTACCATATGGTGTTATCTAATATAGAATCAGCCAGCCATGGGTCACTGAGTTCAGCTCCCTGTCAGAAACAGGAATCCTTCCTAAAGCTATCCCAGGGTAGGAGGAGGCACCCTTCTTGCCAAGGAGGGATGCTGTGGGCTGTGAGGCTAAAAATGGCCTTGAGAGGCATCTGCTTGCATTGGGGACTGAAAGGAGGCGCTTAAAAATTATCCAACCAAATGCCTGTGAAAGGCTACCAATTGCTTTCATAAATAATTGGAAGTGGTATTCCCTTTAGGGGCAGACTGCTGCTGTGTTTGTGGCTCTTTCATCCAGAGTAGACCCATTGTATTGAATCCAACATAACTATAAGTTAAAGTCACTTAGTGACGTACTTGTCCCACTGGTTGCCACCAGTGGAACATTGTTGTGCAAGGGAATGCGTGAGCAGCATGACAGAGGTGCAATCTGTGGCACAATGGGTTCTGCTAGTGCAATTGGTGCATTGACCAATGTGTAATAAATAGGGGAAATGAATGCAATTTGCTGTTAAGTTAGCATTTTATTATATTTTTGTTCCAAGCTGAAAACATGCACCATCAATGAATATATAATTTTAGAATTAAAACTCATTGGCTTTTTCCGTTCTGACAGAGCCTGAAGATCTCAAACCAAACCTCAGGGAGACTGGCCTGGGACCTGGAGGGAGTGGAGAGGAGACTGTTCTGGGGGTTTGGAATGGATACAAGTGGCCTGGAGGATGCAGGGAGGAAGGTGAATAGCTCCGGTGTTCAGTACAGTGGTACCTCGGGTTACATACGCTTCAGGTTACAAACACTTCAGGTTACAGACTCCACTAACCCAGAAATAGTGCTTCAGGTTAAGAACTTTGCTTCAGGATGAGAACAGAAATCGTGCTCTGGCGGCGCAGCAGCAGCAGGAGGCCCCATTAGCTAAAGTGGTGCTTCAGGTTAAGAACAGTTTCAGGTTAAGAACGGACCCCCAGAACGAATTAAGTACTTAACCCGAAATACCACTGTAAAACAAAAGCCAGGATGAGTGCATTGCACCATGAATACTATGAATACATATTAGAGATCCCAAGATCTGCCGTGTTTCTGTGATTTTATTTTAAAGAACTGATCTATTTCTTCTATCCCCTTTGAGTTATTTTTCAACAAAGAACTATAGCAAGTGAAATGCTTATACTGTAATGGTAAACAGAATTCTACCTATGTATATTAAACTACAGCATAATTTAGGAGAGCATTAATTCTTTCTTGGACGCAGCAAAGGAGTTGTTCAGGTCATTGTTTGAAATGTGAAACATAAATTCCACCAGATTGCATAAAATGGTTCTGCCCTTCATCACACAAATTTTGTGGATTATCACAAAATATTCTGAGTCACTCTGTGCTCTGTCCACTTCCATCTGTGATTCGGGTTTTGAGCTGCTCTGTATAAAACAAAACTTTGTGTTTTCAATTCATAATAATGGGGAATCTAAAAATGGCTGCAACAATTTTACTTTTGGCAGAAGCAGCTGAAATTTGCAGACACATCTTAATTTCCAGAGTGGATTAAGTCTGACAAATTAAGCCTGCGATGAGCTCAGTGGGAGAAGGAAAAAGAATTTGCTTTTCTCCATAATATGGCATTAATGCTATATATTATAATTATCATATTAATTTCTGACCTCAGACAAACATGTGAATTGCAGCAATTTCCATTCCTGTTTCTGTTTCCAACAGAATTTTCTGACATTCCTACATGGACCGTCCTCATCAGGCATAGAATCAGGGAACAGAAACACGCAACATCTGCCCCTGCAGTTGCCAGCAACGTGAAGCCTTGGGATTGGCTAGGCCTAGTATTAAATGCCACAGGACAAGCATTCTGTCAATGCCTGCTCAAAAGAGCAAAGCCTTCTGCCTGTTATTCTCCACACTCCAGCACAAGCCCTCACCTCCAGCAACAGACTGCAGGGATCTTAGGTTTAGGCAACACACATTCCAAGCCTTATTCTTAGTGTGAGAAAATCCAAATATATACACAACTAAATATAATTCTCTCAATTTCTTATATAGAAAAGCTGCTATGATTGGGCACTCAGCCACATCTAAGTCATCAGCTATAGCAGAGCAGCACAGCAGAGGTTAGTTGACTGGCAAAACATCAAAAATGTTTTCTTCCTAATGTAATACTAAAGTCTCAAATGAAAGTGATCTGTAGAAAATGTAACTTGAAAAAGAGACATTGCACATACTTTTGTGAACCTAGAAATCTTTAATAAAAATATGTTTTAAAAATATATTGATGTTCTAACTAGATAGGAAGTAAATAAAGCTGAAACATTTTTTGATTGCTTTAATATTCATCAAATGATAGAGAATAGAATGACTAAAGTGAGGAACAGCAACAAATTGCAGTTAATCATTTTATGGCTACAGTCCTCTGCTCTCTTTGCCAGAGTGAGCCCTACTAAACACAATGGATATTGACTAATTGGCGGGGGGGGGGGGGAAGCCCTTGCTCAGATTTTCCATCCCTTCCCAAACTAACCAATCTGCTTCTTTACCCATGTTCCTCATTCTAGTTATTTCACATTGCACTGTCTACATTATGAGGCTGCTTGAAATTACTTGCATGTTCTATTCTTTCCTTTTTTCTTTTTTGCCCATGTCATTTCTGTCTTACATCAAATCAAAGCTAGATCCAACGAGTCTTGTTCCATACGACTAACTGCCCCCAGCCCTGAGCTTGGGAGAATTTTCCTAACATCATCACTCAGCATCTTGGGGGCTATGCTTATTTGTACATTTGTGTTTTCATCATTCATTACAGATGGCATCTGTATAACTTGCAGCCACTTCCAGTGGCAATTCCATTTCATCTGTCCTTGAAGTTTAAGAGAAACAGCAAGACACTACACAATTTACAAAGCGGGTGACAGCAACTGATGCTGTGTGTTTTGTCAAGCATGCATAAGTGTCAAACACCATTGTATGGATGCAACTTTTCTGTAATGGTCATGTAACATTTCCCTTGGGTGCATTGCTTGGTAGAAGCAGAGTGTTCCAAATATTAACTTGCAGTTGAAGAAACAAAATATGTTATGAACATCTTGATTCAAGCATGATTTCAGTAGCCTTCAGGTGCATTCAGACAGGGAAGAATATTGGATCAGCTTCCCTGATTTTATTGCTAGTGCTTGTGCCTCATTTTCTAACATTCCTTTCACACTGCAGTTGCACACTTACCTGTTGCAACACCTATATTGGTTGCTTTTTGACCAATGCTGCTCTAAATGTCATTCACTCTAGTGGACACGGTGTGACAGAACACTGAATGTCCTTGGACAACGTCACTTCTCCCACACCCTTTTGGCACTTGCATGCTTCTATTCTCCCATGATTCCTCTATGAAAATGGCAGTAAAGAACTGTATGCCAGTATACCACCCAAATTTCATAACTTTACTCCTACAGTTTTCCAGGTTAAGGGGGCTGCAAACAGATTTTTGCAGGGAACTGAGTGAAATTATGTCATTAATGCTATAAATAATTACATTGATGTTTACAGTAGTGGACAGTGAGATAGATAATGTGGTTTATGGCAGAAACTGAATTGCAGTGGATAGGAAACAGTGCTAACTGCAACAAATATAGGCGGGAATGGAAATCGCCACCTTTTTACTTCCCTAAAATCAATTCATCTCATAAGAATTAATTCAATAACCAGCACTTCTGGCCTTGATGCCCTCCACCCATGTCCCCATTTTAGATGAGCAAATGGTATTCGTTTGTATGCTGTCTCTGATCCTTGAGGTTCCATAGAGCCATCATTTCTAAGAGCCATAGACAGCCCTCTCCTCCTGACATTTCTTCAACCCTCTAAACCTGTAGCCATCATCGCATATTGTAACAGCAAATCCCTTAAGACAGGGATGGAGAACCTGTGGGTCTCCAGAATTTGTCAGACTCCAATTCCTTCATGCCCAACCAGCACCACAGAGAGGCAGAGATTATGGGGATTGTAGTCCAGCAACATGTGCAGAGCTTCAGGCTCCCTGTCCCACCTGTAAGTTAACCCCTCCCAGGAACGGCCCCAAACATAGAGAAAATTATTGGTGTCCTACAGCTATGGAGTTTCCTTTCCCCTGATAATCTGAGCTGGAAATTTTACCAGAATCATTCATATTCTCTTTGGGTTGCTGGTTAATGGCCAAGACAAAACAACTAATTTAATTGTTTTTGCTTTTATGGGGTGTATTTTATTTTTAACTTCCAATTTTGGCCCTGTCCCTTCTCAAGGGCTCAGGTGACTAATGGAGTGCTTTAAATAAATATTTTGAGCTCCCTTGTCCCCAGTGAGTGCAATTGGCAGTTGCGCTGCAATGCTAGGATCTTGAATCCAAGAGATGAGAGTCAAGGCTAATTGGATTCTTCATTTGGAGTGTTTATCAAACTGAATGAATTAAACATTAAGCCCTTTATCTTAAGTATACGTGCAGCTTTTCTGTTGCATACTCTTGCAAAATGTCCTTCTTTCTTAAGAAAATAAAAGAACGGTCAGCAACACCTCTCAGAGAATCCTTTCTTGGCTATGAGACATCACCCTATTTGAACAGGGATTGACTATTTCCAAAGCAGCAATGCTGATAATGTATTGTATTGACCTTTACAATCATCTTTCTTTTTGTGGAAGTGTCCCCTATCCTTTAATAGCTGTTTAAAACAGACAAGATAACCAGGTGAAGCTTTTCCAAGTTTCAAGTTGCAGAAACAGGAAAAGCTGTATCTTTCCAGTTGTTTAACTAGCCTACAATGTATTATATTATCCTTCACACCAAGAGCCAGTTCAAAGGTACATGTTGGGAGATGGAGAGAAGACGAAGTCCTCACCAGAGAGGAATGGTAAACCAAGCTGATGGACTATGCCGAAATGGCAAAGCTGACCGGAAATCTCAGAAACCAAGACGACAAAAACTTCAAGAAAGACTGGGGGAAATTTATAATTTTTTAGGAGACCATTGTAAGCAGATGAAAACATTAGCAGGATTTTAATAACACTTGTAATGTAACAAACACTATGGACAAAATGGAGAGATATATTATATGGATTATGAAATAATATGCAGTTGATAATACTGACATTAGGACCTATGGAGGGGATGGTGGGAAGTCTGGAGATTCGGAGGAATCGCTAAATATGATGATGTATTTGGTATTGTTCAACTTTACTTCTGTAAAATCAAATATTTTTTTTTCAAAACACAAAAGCAAACCAAAGGTACATTTTGGAAGGTGGGAAACACAGTACAGTCATACCTCGGGTTACAGACGCTTCAGGTTGCATGTTTTCGGACACGCCGAAACCCGGAAGTACCGGAATGGGTTACTTCCGAGTTTTGGCACTCGGGCATGCGCAGAACACTAAATCGCGCTTTGTGCATGCACAGAAGCGACAAATCACAGTGGTGTTGCGGGCTGCGGACGTGCCTCCCGCATGGACCACATTCGCAACCTGAGCGTTTATAACTAAATGCATGGGAAAGGGTTTCTAAAGTGGGAAGCACTGCCCCCTGGTGGACAGTGGGATTACTTGGGGGTGCTAAGAGTCAAGGGGGCAGCAGGGGGGCACTGGAGGTGGGCCCCTTCAAGCACGTTGAGGGCTTATTTATGATTGAACAGGCTAACCTAGAGTGAAACATCCTCCTTGCTTCATATCTAAAGCTTTCCTGCTCTTATTGCTTCCAAAGCTATTTCCTTTGGTCACATTTGTTTCTATTTGCAGTTCTGAGTTGTCACAAGGCACATGATGGCCAGCTATTTGTAACACCTATTGTTTTTCTTATAAATTAGTTATGATGCATCTTGTTGGAGAGAGAGGTTTGGAATAGAGAGTCCTACTCTCCAGTAGTAGAGTTAAGCACAATGGTGATGGCTCCAAACACATTTAAACTTAGTTAGATTTACATCTGCCCTCATCCAACTTTAAACAAATGTTCCCACAAAAATACTTCTGCCGGAATAAATCACAGACACGCTACCCCCATGGCTGCTCAAATGGAGATTTGTGCAGCCAAGTCTTGTGACAGGCCTTTCAACACCATGCAAATGCTTTCAGGCTTGCTGCCAGGACTAGAGAGCAAGCGAGCTCAGATCCTGTTGAGCACTCGTGGGGACATGCCTTGGCTTGACCAAGTAGGGTGGTCACTTAAGCATCACCAAAAAGAAAGATAGAAGAAACAGCACCACTGGCCATTGCAGCCCCCTCTCATGCACATACATTTAGCAAACATCTGAGCAGTCCATCTGAAAAGGGCTTAACATATCATGATAAACAAGTATAAAACAAGCTTTTGTTACAAAATGAATTTGTGATGCAAAGGACTCATCTACAGAACTGTGTGCCCCTCCTGCATAGAGAGCATGCAGGATTCGCATTCCTGAGACCTCCATGGTGCCTCTTCCATCAAATAAGTAAAGGTAATAACAGTCTCTTACTTTGAGGCTGTGTGGAAGGTATAAACATATTTTGTGCATTTTCCTCTTCTTTTCCCCTGTGCATGAAGGAGCCCTGTTGATCTAGCGAGAGCTGGTGATAAATGAAGCGGTGCTACCAATTATACTTGATGGCTATGATTTCAATTGGATGCTCCTCTTGGTTGCCACACAACAGAGAGAGAAAAGGTCACCTACTCTGGGCATAATAGCTTCAGCCATTAGGGAAGAAGTGGCAAATTAACCCTCTAATCCAGACACATATTTTGTGATACATGCGTGACAGGCTGTTACTGCCATGTGCTTGGAATTTATTTCATGTAATAATAATTACATTATTATTGTATTATTGTACACCAGTGTGGGGTAGTGGTTAAGAGCGGTAGTCTCGTAATCTGGGGAACCGGGTCGCGTCTCCGCTCCTCCACATGCAGCTGCTGGGTGACCTTGGGCCAGTCACACTTATTGGAAGTCTCTCAGCCCCACTCACCCCACAGAGTGTTTGTTGTGGGGGAGGAAGGGAAAGGAGAATGTTAGCCGCTTTGAGACTCCTTAAAGGGAGTGAAAGGCGGGATATCAAATCCAAACTCTAATAATAATAATAATAATAATAATTTATTATTTATACCCCACCCATCTGGCTGGGTTTCCCCAGTCACTCTGGGCAGCTTCCAAAAGAATATTAAAATACTGTGATACATCAAACATTAAAAGCTTCCCTAAACAGGGCTGCCTTCAGATGTCTTCTAAAAGTCTGGTAGTTGTTGTTCTCTTTGACATCTGATGGGAGGGCGTTCCACAGGGAGGACGCCACTACCGAGAAGGCCCTCTGCCTGGTTCCCTGTAACTTGGCTTCTCGCAGTGAGGGAACTGCCAGAAGGCCCTTGGAGGTGGACCTCCGTGTCCGGGTAAAACAATGGGGGTGGAGACGCTCCTTCGGGTATACTGGACCGAGGCCGTTTAGGGCTTTAAAGGTCAGCACCAACACTTTGAATTGTGCTCGGAAACGTACTGGGAGCCAATGTAGGTCTTTCAAGACCGGTGTATACGGTCTCGGCGGCCGCTCCCAGTCACCAGTCTGGCTGCTGCGTTCTGGATTAGTTGTAGTTTCCGGGTCACCTTCAAAGGTAGCCCCACGTAGAGCGCATTGCAGTAGTCCAAGCAGGAGATAACTAGAGCATGCACCACTCTGGCGAGGCAGTCCACGGGCAGATAGGGTCTCAGCCTGCGTACCAGATGGAGCTGGTAAACAACTGCCCTGCACACAGATTTGACCTGTGCCTCCATGGACAGCTGCGAGTCCAAATTAACTCCCAGGCTGCGCACCTGTACCCACAACGTCCAAGCAGTTTGCAAAGAACAATCTAAAATATTCATTTTTGAAAATATAATATTTATAAAAGCTAACTGTAAAAACACTCTTTCAATTATCTCTTTCGATTATCTCTTTCGGTATTTTCAAAACCACTATACAAAATAGAATTTTGTGCTAATATTACATGCATGGGGAGGCTTCCACAAACAAAAAAACAACTTTTTTCTCTCATAATCATCAATTTATTACAGTCAACAGATCAGAAATAAGTCCAAAAATGAAACCATACAATGTACAGAAGCAGAGCAGAGAAGGAAGGCAAGGCCTGCAAGGCCTCCACAGTCATTCAAGCCTGCACGCTGTAGCTGCTAACAGCAAACTGCTCAGTCTCTGGGCCTGGAGACTCATCTTGGGGGATGACTCTTCTCCCTATAAAAGGGACCGGCCTCTCTGTGGGCCTCAGTCAGTGTCTTGTCTGTGTGTGTGTTGTGTTGGTGCAGACAGAGTGGCTCCAGGACTCTAGTAAATAAGTAACTAAGACTGTGCCTCTATGAAGGTCAGATAGCTGCTATGAGCACTCTGTGTATGCTCTTTAACTATACTGGTTATGAACAAGTTTATTTTCTTCAGTAAAGTTTTATTCTGTTTATGAAGAAGACTCTGCTGATTAATTTACTGTGCAACACTTAGTTATGAGTCTCTTCAGCAAAACAATTTCTATGAAATCTATTGCTCCCTAGATTGGCTAAAATAGGCATAGGCAAACGTGGCCCTCCATATGTTTTGGGACTACAACACCCATCATACATAGCTAATAGGACCAGTGGTCAGGGATGATGGGAGTTGTAGTCCCAAAACATCTGGAGGGCCAAGTTTGCTATAGCTGGGCTAAAACAACCTTAGTCACTTTCTAGAATCTTTTGCTCTACTAAAGGAATTTATGAAGTTTGTCTTCCCATCAGACCAGTGAGGCAGCTGCCCCAGATGGCAGATGCTGAGGGGCAGGGAGGGAACAGGAGCGTGAGTGCCCTGCGGTCTGCCATGCACCCCCTATGCTAGCAGGCTGCCTGAAGGGCAGTGCAGGTGTCAGGAGTGTAGCCCAGCTAAGTGACGGAGGAGCTGGAAGAGAAACAGGGTCGGACTCTGAAGATGACAGTCTGCAATTAGAGCAGGAGGGAGTGGGCGTGGCTCCCTGCTCCAAGAACTCACTGAGTTAGGAAGAGCAGACATAGAAAGCTCACAAGACGAGGAGGGAAGAGGGGTCACTCAGCAACCATTGGATAGGCAGAGGAATGGGAGTCGTCCTGGGACAGTGTAGATTTCGCCCTCCTTCTGCTCAAGTCCATAGAGCTGAAAAGGCCAGATTGCAATGGAAGTGCAAGAGGGGGAAAGGCGGGAAGTTGGCGTTTTTCCTGTTGTGACACAAATGATTTCTCAGAGTGACCAACTGATATCTGTGGAGCAGAGGGCTGTAGCCGCGCTCTCTCCAGCGGTTAAATTGTCACTAATCAACCTTTCCCCACCTCTCTTCCTCCTGAGAGGAAGAACGGGCAGATGTGATCTCAGAACCACTGGCAGTCATCTTTGAGAATTCCTGGAGAACAGGCGAAGTCCCGGCAGACTGGAGGAGGGCAAATGTTCTCCCTATTTTCAAAAAGGGGAAAAGAGAGGACCCAAATAATTACCGCCCAGTCAGTCTGACATCAATACCAGGGAAGATTCTGGAGCAGATCATTAAGCAAACAGTCTGTGAGCACCTAGAAAGGAATGCTGTGATCACCAATAGTCAGCATGGATTTCTGAAAAATAAGTCATGTCAGACTAACGTGATCTCGTTTTTTGACAGAATTACAAGCCTGGAAGGTGAAGGGAACGCAGTGGATATAGCCTACCTTGATTTCAACAAGGCATTTGACAAGGTGCCCCATGATATTCTTGTAAAGAAGCTGGTAAAATGCGGTCTTGACTATGCTCCCACGCAGTGGATTTGTAACTGGCTGACTGACCGAACCCAAAGGGTGCTCATCAATGGTTCCTCTTCATCCTGGAGAAGAGTGACTAGTGGGGTGCCACAGGGTTCTGTCTTGGGCCCGGTCTTATTCAACATCTTTATCAACAACTTGGATAATGGACTCAAGGGCATCCTGATCAAATTTGCAGATGACACCAAACTGGGAGGGATGGCTAACACCCCAGAGGACAGGATCACACTTCAAAATGACCTTGACAGATTAGAGAACTGGGCCAAAACAAACAAGATGAATTTTAACAGGGAGAAATGTAAAGTATTGCACTTGGGCAAAAAAAATAAATAAAAAAAAAATGAGAGGCACAAATACAAGATGGGTGACACCTGGCTTGAGAGCAGTACATGTGAAAAGGATCTAGGAGTCTTGGTTGACCACAAACTTGACATGAGCCAACAGTGTGACGCGGCAGCTAAAAAAGCCAATGCAATTCTGGGCTGCATCAATAGGAGTATAGCATCTAGATCAAGGGAAGTAATAGTGCCACTGTATTCTGCTCTGGTCAGACCTTACCTGGTGTACTGTGTCCAGTTCTGGGCACCACAGTTCAAGAAGGACACTGACAAACTGGAACGTGTCCAGAGGAGGGCAACCAAAATGGTCAAAGGCCTGGAAACGATGCCTTATGAGGAACGGCTAAGGGAGCTGGGCAGGTTTAGCCTGGAGAAGAGGAGGTTAAGGGGTGATATGATAGCCATGTTCAAATATATAAAAGGATGTCACATAGAGGAGGGAGAAAGGTTGTTTTCTGCTGCTCCAGAGAAGCGGACACGGAGCAATGGATCCAAACTACAAGAAAGAAGATTCCACCTAAACATTAGGAAGAACTTCCTGACAGTAAGAGCTGTTTGACAGTGGAATTTGCTGCCAAGGAGTGTGGTGGAGTCTCCTTCTTTGGAGGTCTTTAAGCAGAGGCTTGACAACCATATGTCAGGAGTGCTCTGATGGTGTTTCCTGCTTGGCAGGGGGTTGGACTTGATGGCCCTTGTGGTCTCTTCCAACTCTATGATTCTATTGGATGATTGGATGTTTCCCATCCCAGCCATGATTGGCTAAGGGTCACCAGAAGGCTGACCTCATCATACAGATGGAAGGGCCAATCCTGGTATCCAGTAAAATGGGAGAATGCTGAAGGGTGTGTGTTCAGTGTGGGAGAGGCTGAGCCAGTGCAAACAGAGACTGAGCTGGGGTGGAACTACTCTGTCACATGCTGTGGACTTTTTGAGGGCATATTTACTGAGACCTTTAGGAAGGTGTAGATCGTTGTCTAAGATTGCAAAATCTCCATTTATTTTTTTTCACCAGTGTTGTAGTAATGTCCTTAAAGCAGCTACATAAAGACAGACAGACTGACAAACTATACCCAAATAATTCCATGCCAGCTGGGAAGCAGTTGGAATGCTATTTGCTTCCCACGCCCCCGGTAAACATGCTGCTGTCATTCTCAGCTTTTCATTACCTTGGGGCTGATGGCAGCTTTGGATACCATTCGTGGAATCCCAGCAGAGGATGAGAAGCAATCTTACGCTGTGGCTCTTGTGCCTCAAGGGCATTTGCATGAAATTATCTTAATGACAGGGGACAACTTTTGACTGAAATTCTCATTACTGCTGCACTATGCCTAGCCAAAATTAGCCTCCTACTGCAAAGGAACAGCACAGACACAATCAAAGAGGCATATTCTGGATGCACATGCACAGATGCTAAAATGAGGTAAATGTCATCTTACCTGGAACTTGAGATCTGCTAGGAAGACCCTTTTGGTTACCCTAATGACTTCAGGACTTCCAGAACCTGTGATAGGGCCTTCTCAGTGGTGGCAGCCCAGTTACAGAAAATTCTTTCCCCAGAGGTTAGGCTGGTGAAGATATTGGGTATCATCATCATCATTTATTACGGTCAAAGACCAGCTCAAAAAGCACAATTGGGACAGCTTTCACAAGAATAAAATATACATGTAAAGCAATGTACAACAACAGCTTAAAGATTAAAATCTAAGATAAGCACATATACACATAAAGACCTAAAAATTTGGGCTACCAAACAAATTGGCCCTTACACCTTGGAGACTGACTTCGACTGTTTTCCTAGCGGTCTAATTTGTTTCAGGGAGTGGTCTGCGCCTGCAAATCTGCGCACAGAATCTGGTGACCATCCAGGTCTTCTTGTGGTCTTTGCCTAAGAGGAGAAAATTGTCAGCAAGCTTCACCAGCTGGGGGGTCAATGATATCTCTGTGTACCTCGCTAAAAAAGGGACATCTAAAAAATAAATGTTCAGGGCCTCCTATTTCCCCTAATGGGCAGGCACAAAGTCTCTGTGCATATGAGACTTTTCCAAATGCTCCTTCAAAAACCAATGAGACAAAGCCAAGCTTCTGGCAAGAGTAAAGGCCCTTCTTATGTTTCTTGATAGGAGAAAATAGAGGTATGTTGCCGGGGCCGCAACATACCTCTCATTTTCTACAATTATATAATCGGGGATCCTCAAGCAGCCCTGTTGTCTCTCTGTGTCCATGATTCTTTGCCTGACCACAGATCTTGCTTGGCCCAAGCCCAAGTTTAGAAGGGCTTGAGGAGCAAAGCCCAATTTCTGGAGAGTGTTCAGAACTGCTGTCTTAAGATAGTGGGTAGTTTTCAGCACCAGGGGAAAATATTTCTTCTCAGGCTCTCTGGTTAAACAGCCTAAGTCTAGGCATCATTACACTGAATGCATGGATGAATATTCATGCCATAGGCTGAAGTTGCAGTGATAGTCATTCTGTTTGTATTCAAATATGGAATGTTCAGAGCAGATCCCAGATTCTCTCTTGAGCTGTTGTTAGATAAGGAAAGGGCTGATTATTTGGGAGTTTTCAGTGGTGACTATAAGCAGACCAGGCCCCCTGAAGAGATGCAAGGAGCGTCTCGGGCGGCAGGGTCTGGAAACTTGGAAGGGGCAGCAGATTACAGACACTTAACTTGGCCCACCATGCACCAGCCCCCCCCCCCCCCCGGTGATGAAGCCCTGGCCTCAGCAAAGGCAACTGACTGAAAAGCTGCTCAAACCTTTGGCTACTTCTGTTTTTTTTTAAAATGATATTTTATTAGTTTTACAATCAATAAACACACAATACAAACAAACAGATACAAAGAAAAAGATAAAAGCAACACATACCAACAATACAACAACAAATTTGTGAAGTAAAATATAAAAGAAAAAATAAAAGAAAAAGTTAAAATCAATCATTGTGTCTTTGCATTATTTAACATTAACCTGGGTCTGCGACTTCCCCAAACCTTCCCACTCTGTATTCCAGATTTTGTATTCTGACAGTAAATTCTTTCCCTCTGGCTTATCTTTAGTTCAACATAATCTTAATATCTTAACATAATTACATTTCCATATATCTTAAAACAGTCTTTCTTAATCCTTAGATTTTTATGCTAATAATCTTTTAGGTTAAATCTGATGTCATCAAACATTCATTATTTTATAGTGTTTCTGTAGATAGTCTTTGAACTTCCTCCAGTCTTCCTTCACCGTCTCTTCTCCCTGGTCTCTGATTCTGCCAGTCATTTCTGCTAGTTTCATATAGTCAATAACTTTCATCTGCCATTCTTCCAGCGTGGGTAATTCTTGTGTCTTCCAATACTGTGCGATCAGTATTCTTGCTGCTGTTGTGGCGTACATAAAGAATGTCCTGTCCTTCACCTGAACCTGTTGGTTGACCATACCCAGGAGAAAGGCTTCTGGATTCTTCCGAAATGTGTATTTAAACACTTTTTTCAGTTCATTATAAATCATCTCCCAGAAGGACTTAATCCTTGGGCACGTCCACCAAAGGTGAAAAAAGGTGCCTTCAGATTCTTTACATTTCCAACATTTATTATCAGGCATATGGTAAATTTTTGCTAGCTTGACTGGTGTCATGTACCATCTGTAAATCATTTTCATTATATTCTCTCTTAAGGCATTACATGCTGTAAATTTTATTCCAGTGGTCCATAACCGTTCCCAGTCAGCTAGCATTATATTATGACCAACATCTTGTGCCCACTTAATCATTGCTGATTTCACTTCCTCATCCTGTGTGTTCCATTTCAGCAGCAAGTTATACATTCTTGACAATATCTTGGTTTTGGGTTCTAACAATTCTGTTTCCAATTTTGATTTTTCCACCTGGAAGCCAATTTTTCTATCCATTTTAAATGCCTCCATTTGCTTTTTAATTTATCAAAACTCTGTAGTTTCAGTTTATCTCCATCTTGTTCTAAAATCTCCCAATATTTTGGCCAGTTGGCCTCCATATTGAGTTTCTTTAAAGCTTTTGCTTCCATTGGAGACAACCACCTTGGAGTTTTGTTTTCCAAAAGATCTTTATATCTAGTCCATACATTAAACAGTGCTTTCCTGACAATGTGAATTTTGAACATTCTATGCACTTTAACCTTGTCATACCATATATATGCATGCCACCCAAACACATTGTTAAATCCTTCTAAATCCAATATGTCTGTATTTTCAAGAAGTAGCCATTCTTTCAGCCAGCAAAAAGCTGCTGCTTCATAGTAAAGTTTTAAGTCCGGCAGGGCAAAGCCCCCTCTTTCCTTTACATCTGTTAATATTTTAAATTTTATTCTTGGCTTTTTGCCCTGCCAGACAAATCTGGATATGTCTTTCTGCCACTTCTTGAAACAGTCTGTTTTATCAATGATCTGCAATGTCTGGAATAAAAATAACATTCTTGGCAATACATTCATCTTTATCACAGCAATACGGCCTAAAAGTGAGAGTTTCAAATTAGACCATATATCTAGATCCTTTTTTATCTCCGTCCAACATTTATCATAGTTATCTTTAAATAAGTTCCCATTTTTAGCAGTCATGGTAATTCCCAGGTATTTTACTTTTTTCACCACTGTCAAGCCTGTCTCATTCTGAAACCTTTCTTTTTCAATTTCTGTTAGATTTTTTGTCAAAACCTTAGTTTTTGTTTTATTTAATTTAAAACCTGCCAATTGACCAAATTCTTGAATCAGTTCTAAAACTTTTTTCACACTAGATTCTGGCTCCTGTAATGTCAAAACCAGGTCATCTGCAAAAGCTCTTAATTTATACTGTTTAGCTCCGACCTGTATCCCTTTGACCATTTGGTCCTTTCTAATCATATTCAGCAACACCTCCAGGACTGATATAAAAAGCAAAGGGGAAATAGGGCAACATTGTCATGTTCCTTTTTCTATTCTGAACTCCTCAGTCAGAACATTATTAACGATTAGTTTAGCTTTTTGTTCAGAATAGATTGCACCTATACCATTTTCAAATTCTTGGCCTACCCCCATACCTTGAAGATTCTTCTTCATGAAACCCCAAGAAATATTGTCAAAGGCTTTCTCCGCGTCCACAAATATCAAAGCCGCTTTTGTATTTATATTTTCCTGTAAAAGTTCCAAAATGTCAATTATATTCCTCACATTATCTGATAGGCGCCTTCCTGGGAGAAAGCCTGCTTGGTCCTTATGAATCTCCTCTATTAAAACTTTCTTCAATCTTCTAGCCAAGATGTCTGCAAAAATTTTGTAATCCACATTAAGCAATGATATAGGCCGATAGTTCTTAAGTTGACGTTTTTCAGAGTCTGTCTTTGGTATAAGAGTCACAAAAGCTTCTTTCCACGTTTCTGGAGCCCTTTTCCCCTGAAGTATTTCATTACATACTTCCTTTAAGGGTTGAATTAGCCAGTCTTTCAATGATTTGTAATATCTTGCAGTCAACCCATCAGGTCCTGGAGACTTGCCTAATTGCATATTTTGAATGGCACTCTCCACCTCTTGTTCTGTTATCCTACAACTCAGTTTAGATTTGTTTTCTTGGGATATTTTTGGTAGCCCATTCACTTTCAAGAATTCTTCTATATCTGTATCTTTCTGTGGTTGTTGAGAATAAAGCTGTCTAAAATATTTTTGAAAAGCACTCCTAATCTCAGTAGGGTGCTGTAAAGTTCTTCCTTCTACTTCCAAATTTGTGATAGTGTTCATTTTCTGCCTCTTCTTTATTTGCCATGCCAATAACTTTCCACATTTGTTTGCAGATTCAAATGTTCTTTGTCTCATTTGTCTAATCTTCCATTCAATCTCTTGATTTATCATTTGCATATACTGTACTTGATACAACTTTATCTCTCTTAAAATTTCTTGTGACTTTGGTTTTGATCTCAATCTCTTTTCGCCTTCCTTGATCTTTTCCAGAATCTTTTCTCTTTTTTCCTGTTGTAGTCTTTTCTTGAGTGCATTCTGTTGTATCAAAAATCCTCTCATAACAGCTTTGCTTGCGTCCCAAATGGTTCTTTTCTCCACCATGGTGTTCAAATTTATCTCAAAATAATCTTTCAGAGTTTTCTGGGCTTTCTTAACAAATTCCTCGTCTCTAAAAAGAGAGTCATTCATCCTCCATCTAAAGGAACCAGTTGGTTGTAAGTTCATTACCATCTTTACAGCATTATGGTCAGAGCAAGTCTTTGGGCAGATTTCCGCTTTTCTTATCTTCGGTGCCAGTCCTCTAGTGATCCATATTTGGTCAATTCTAGTCCAAGTCTTTTTGGCTTCAGAGAAGAAGGTTCCCTCTCTTTCTAAGGGATTCTTAGTTCTCCAGATATCAATCAGGTCCAAGTTATCAGTCAGTTCAAAGAAAGTTTTCGGTAGTCTCCCATCTTTGGTGACTACTTGTCTTTGTGCCTTGTCCATATTCGTTGAAACTACTCCATTCATGTCTCCCATCAAAATCACATTGTACTCTATATAGTCCAACAATGTCTCATGCAACCTTTTAAAAAATTCTGATTTTCCTTCATTGGGCGCATATACACCCACTATCAAATATTTCTGTCCATGATATTGAATTTCAATTGCCAAATATCTTCCTTGCTCATCCTTGAAGACAAATTTTGGTGACAGGTTCTCTTTAGCATAAATTACAACTCCTCTTTTTTTAACTTTATCCGACGAAATAAATTCTTGACCCAATTTTTTGTTGATTAGGATTTTTCTGTGGAGCCTGGTCACATGTGTTTCCTGTAAGCAAATCAAATCTAATTGTTCTTTTTTTAATATATGAAAAATAGATTTCCTCTTTTGACCCGAGTTCAGACCATTGCAGTTCCAGCTCAAAAGTTGGCTACTTCTGTCTCTTCCCTGAGATAGGCATAGCTGCTATGAACCAACCCGCCCCCCGCCCCCCAAATCCTTTGCCTTGTGTTGTAATAGGAGTGAGATATGGGGCATGGAGGGGATCATTTATTTATTTTTTGCCTCAGGTACTGAAATGTCTTGGGCCAGACCTGGCTATATGAAAACTTGATATCCAGAGGAATCACTGTTGCTGGGAAATAATAGTGGCCAAATAGGCTCTCATCTCCATGCCGTTCTTGTGAGTTGCTCAAAGGCATCCATTTGGCCACTGTGTGAAACAGGGTGTATTTAGCACAATGCACAACAGATCCACTGTTGCATATTGAAGTATGCATAGCAAAGTAATCAGCTTAGTTTTGCATCATGTTCTTTTTGAAAAGAACATCTTTTGAAGTCATAGAAGGCAGCAATGGACCAGTCCTGTGTATTGTAAGCACAGTTCATCACACATTATTTTGCTTTGCCCATGTAATCCCTGCTCCTTTCCCTCTGAAAATGGTGATAAGAATTATAAACTAGCATGTGTCATCAGAACACTTATTCTGCAGTAGAAAAATATGAAGGGGGGGGCAATCACATACAGTGGTGCCTCGCAAGACGAAATTAATTCGTTCTGCGAGTTTTTTCGTCTTGTGAATTTTTTTTGTCTTGCAAAGCACCACTGTGCATTGAAGGTTTCCCATAGGAATGCATTGGCGGTTTTTTAAAAAAGGCACAAGACGTTTTCGTCTTGCGAAGCAAGCCCATAGGGAACTCTGTCCTGCGAAGCAACTCAGAAAACTAAAAACTATTTCGTCTTGCGAGTTTTTCGTCTTGCGAGGCATTCGTCTTGCGAGGTACCACTGTATATTTTGATATCCCTAATGGTTAATAAAATCTGAAAATGAGGGCTCTTTCATTCTATTACATCCTTCTGTTATATTGTGGTGGGAATTCTATGTCAACAATTTTTTTCATTTGATGTTGGATAAACATCTGGAGGGCATCAGGTTTTCCTTTCTGCTTCTCAATGCTCCTTCCTCCTCTGCTTGCCTCTTCCCTTATATTCACTCCACCCACGTTCTAGAGCACACTCAGTTTTTCATAGAATCATGTAATTGTTGAGTTGGAAGGGGCCCGGAGGGTCATTTACTCCAACCCCTGCAATGCAGTAATCAAACCCATTTTAACCCTTCTTTAGTACCTTCACATACCTGTGGCTGCGCCCACTGCCACAATCCTGCTTCCCTTGAACATACTGCTCGACTTTGGGACCCACTTCTACCTGCTTCTTTCAGCTTGTAGCTAACATGGGAAGCTGCCATTGGTTTATTTTTATAAGGCTGTACATATTCAATACTACAAGCAATTACAACAGCAAAGCAATCAAGAAGAAAATAAATGTACAATTCCAACATCAGATACATTTAGAGTATTACTTGAAAAAAGCCCTAGGATTGTGACATAGTGATCACTTTGATCCATCAGTGTGGTAATTTCTTATTTATGTAATAACAGTGAATGAGCTGTAGCAACAAGGGAGATCTATGCTTTATAATTACTGAAAATTTTAAAACAGTCTCCTGTAAATCTGGTGTGTTAAATATAGAACCTCTAGGCTAATGATACATCAATTACCTGTGGAGCTCCTAATTGCTTCCAAGCTCTCTCTGAATTGCTTACAGTTAATAATAAAAACAAATGAATAGCGCACCAATAATTAAACTTCTGTAATATAGTGCTAAGCGTATTGGAAGCTGTTCATCTAATTCTGGAAGCTGACAACAGTCCTTGTATTACAGGTGAGCTCTGTGATGCAGAGAGCTCCCTGTGCAGAATTCCAACTATTCCAGTCCATCCCCCCAATTTTCTGACCCCCACCCCAACAGTAAGTCGACAGCCCATAACTAGTAAGCATGCTCAGTTCCAATTGGACTGCTTTTTGGGGGAACACTCTTCACTTGGTCCCTGCTGTCTCACCCCAGTTTTCTGTACCCTTGCAAAAGTTGTGGTTCCCTGTAACCTGCTGGTGTGTGTCTCTCTTCTACAGGAATGGTGGCACCATTTTGAATACATAATAAGCAATGGAACTCCAGCTGAATAGTGGCAAGAGAAAATTGTGAAGAGAAAAGCAGGAATGTATGTCAGAGGGGGATCAAGAGAAGGAGCAACCCTCTCAATCATTAGTGGTGGAGACATGGAGCTGGAGGATGAAAGAGCTAAGTGGAAAGTGGGCCTAGGGTAGAATCAGGACACCAGATAAGGCACTGAAGTCTAGTAGGGATGTGTGAAATTGTCGTTTCAGATTCTTTCATTTTTCCAGTCCTGGATTCAATTCTCTTCAGTTTGCTTTTAAATGTTCATAGAATTCATTAACTTTTTAGTGTGAATTTCTCCTCATAAGTTTTTCTTTGTATGCAATTTTTCCTACTACATGTTGTTTAGTCGTTCAGTCGTGTCTGACTCTTCGTGACCCCATGGACCAGAGCACGCCAGGCATTCCTGTCTTCCACTGCCTCCCGCAGTTTGGTCAGACTCATGTTTGTAGCTTCGAGAACACTGTCTAACCATCTCGTCCTCTGTCGTCCCCTTCTCCTTGTGCCCTCCATCTTTCCCAGCATCAGGGTCTTTTCCAGGGAGTCTTCTCTTCTCATGAGGTGGCCAAAGTATTGGAGCCTCAGCTTCACAATCTGTCCTTCCAGTGAGCACTCAGGGCTGATTTCCTTAAGAATGGAGAGGTTTGATCTTCTTGCAGTCCATGGGACTCTCAAGAGTCTCCTCCAGCACCATAATTCAAAAGCGTCAATTCTTCGGCGATCAGCCTTCTTTATGGTCCAGCTCTCACTTCCATACATCACTACTGAGAAAACCATAGCTTTTACTATACGGACCTTTGTTGGCAAGGTGATGTCTCTACTTTTTAAAATGCTGTCTAGGTTTGTCATTGCTTTCCTCCCAAGAAGCAGGCGTCTCTTAATTTCGTGGCTGCTGTCACCATCTGCAGTGATCATGGAGCCCAAGAAAGTAAAATCTCTCACTGCCTCCATTTCTTCCCCTTCTATTTGCCAGGAGGTGATGGGACCAGTGGCCATGATCTTCGTTTTTTTGATGTTGAGCTTCAGACCATATTTTGCGCTCTCCTCTTTCACCCTCAATAAAAGGTTCTTTAATTCCTCCTCACTTTCTGCCATCAAGGTTGTGTCATCTGCATATCTGAGGTTGTTGATATTTCTTCCAGCAATCTTAATTCCGGCTAGGGATTCATCCAGCCCAGCCTTTTGCATGATGAATTCTGCATATAAGTTAAATAAGCAGGGAGACAAAATACAGCCTTGTCGTACTCCTTTCCCAATTTTGAACCAATCAGTTGTTCCATATCCAGTTCTAACTGTAGCTTTTTGTCCCACATAGAAATTTCTCAGGAGACAGATGAGGTGATCAGGCACTCCCATTTCTTTAAGAACTTGCCATAGTTTGCTGTGGTCGACACAGTCAAAGGCTTTTGCATAGTCAATGAAGCAGAAGTAGATGTCTTTCTGGAACTCTCTAGCTTTCTCCATAATTCAGCGCATGTTTGCAATTTGGTCTCTGGTTCCTCTGCCTCTTCTAAATCCAGCTTGCACTTTTGGGAGTTCTCGGTCCACATACTGCTTAAGCCTGCCTTGTAGAATTTTAAGCATAACCTTGCTAGCGTGTGAAATGAGTCCAATTGTGCGGTAGTTGGAGCATTCTTTAGCACTGCCCTTCTTTGGGATTGGGATGTAGACTGACCTTCTCCAATCCTCTGGCCACTGCTGAGTTTTCCAAACTCGCTGGCATATTGAGTGCAGCACCTTAACAGCATCATCTTTTAAAATTTTAAATAGTTCAGCTGGAATACCATCACTTCCACTGGCCTTGTTATTTGCAATGCTTTCTAAGGCCCATTTGACTTCACTCTCCAGGATGTCTGGCTCAAGGTCAGCAACCACACTACCTGGGGTGTACGAGACATCCATATCTTTCTGGTATAATTCCTCTGTGTATTCTTGCCACCTCTTCTTGATGTCTTCTGCTTTTGTTAGGTCCTTACCACTTTTGTCCTTTATTATGATAATCTTTGTACGAAATGTTCCTTTCATATCTCCAATTTTCTTGAACAGATCTCTGGTTCTTTCCATTCTGTTGCTTTCCTCTGTTTCTTTGCATTGCTCGTTTAAGAAGGCCTTCTTGTCTCTCCTTGCTATTTTTTGGAATTCTGCATTCAATTTCCTGTATCTTTCTCTATCTCCCTCGCATTTTGCTTGCCTTCTCTCCCCCGCTATTTGTAAGGCCTCATTGGACAGCCACTTTGCTTTCTTGCATTTCCTTTACATTGGGATGGTTTTCGTTGCTGCCTCCTGTATAATGTTGCGAGCCTCCATCCATAGTTCTTCAGGCACTCTGTCCACCAAATCTAAATCTTTGAACCTGTTCCTCACTTCCACTGTGTATTCATAAGGGATTTGACTTAGATTATATCTTACCGGCCCAGTGGTTTTTCCTACTTTCTTCAGTTTAAGCTTGAATTTTGCTATAAGAAGCTGATGATCTGAGCCACAGTCAGCTCCAGGTCTCGTTTTTGCTGACTGTATAGAGCTTCTCCATCTTTGGCTGCAGATAATATAATCAATCTGATTTTGATGTTGCCCATCTGGTGATGTCCATGTGTAGAGTCGTCTCTTGTATTGTTGGAAAAGAGTGTTTGTGATGACCAGCTTGTTCTCTTGGCAGAACTCTATTAGCCTTTGCCCTGCTTCGTTTTGATCTCCAAGGCCAAACTTACCAGTTGTTCCTTTTATCTCTTGATTGCCTACTTTAGCATTCCAATCCCCTATAATGAGAAGAACATCCTTCTTTGGTGTCACTTCTATAAGGTGTTGTAAGTCTTCATAGAATTGGTCAATTTCAGTTTCTTCAGCACCAGTAGTTGGTGCATAAACTTGGATTACTGTTATGTTAAAAGGTCTGCCTTGGATTCGTATCGAGATCATTCTATCATTTTTGAGATTGCATCCCAGTACAGCTTTCGCCACTCTTTTGTTGACGATGAGGGCCACTCCATTTCTTTTGTGGGTTTCTTGCCCACAGTAGTAGCTATGATGGTCATCCGAACTGAATTCGCCCATTCCCATCCATTTTAGTTCACTGATGCCCAGGATGTCAATATTTATTCTTACCATCTCATTTTTGACCACATCCAACTTACCCAGGTTCATGGTTCTTACATTCCAGGTTCCTATGCAATATTTTTCTTTACAGCATTGGACTTTCCTTTCGCTTCCAGGCATATCCGCAACTGAGCGTCCTTTCGGCTTTGGCCTAGCCGTTTCATCAGCTCTGGATCTACTTGTACTTGTCCTCCGCTCTTCCCCAGTAGCATGTTGGACACCTTCTGACCTGAGGGGCTCATCTTCCAGCGTCATAACTTTTATATGCCTGTTGTCTTTGTCCATGGAGTTTTCTTGGCAGGGATACTGGAGTGGCTTGCCGGTTCCTGCTCCAGGTGGATCACGTTTGGTCAAAACTCTCCACTATGACCTGTTCATCTTGGGTGCCCTGCTCAGCATAGTTCATACCTTCTCTGAGTTCTTCAAGCCCCTTCGCCACGGCAAGGCAGTGATCCATGAAGGGGTCCTAATACATACATTTTGAGTTGCTAAGCTTCTTAGGGGGAGGATTGCACGGAGTTTTTAGTTCCCCCTCCGGTAACTTTTTGTACACGATAATTTCCCCTAATACAGGGGTGTCCAACCAGTCAATCGCGATCTACCAGTAGATTCCTGGCTGATCCTGGTAGATTGAGGGATCCTTATCGTGTACAAAAAGTTACCGGAGGGGGAGCTAAAAACTCCGTGCAATCCTCCCCCTAAGAAGCTTAGCAACTCCAGGTACTTCCCTCCTAAAAAAAGCTCGACAACTCCCCCCACTGCATGTTTTTTTTAATACTGGGAGTAGATCACAGTCTCTTAGGAGCTGGACATGCCTGCCCTAATATAATGCATTTTTGCATTCTATTTTCACAAATATATGCATTTCAATGCATACATTATCTGTGCATTTTTATGCATAATGCTTGGCCTCAGAACTGCGTTGCAAAATTCAGGGAAGAGCCAATTCTGAAGAACAGCTGTGTTTTGGTCCATGGGTTGCTTTGGAAAGTACAAATTAAATAAGTTTGCCTTTAGAGGAAAATTGAACAGACTTTTCCCTCCATCACTGGTGTCAGTAGACTGGCGAAGGGGGTTGAAGAGTGTGGGGGGTGTGGCCTGTGGCATGGGGTCATGGTCCCGGGAGGCACCTGGCCAAGGAGCAAGTAGAGAGAGCTGGAGAGATGCATTTTTGTCCTCTAAGCCAAAGGTTTCCCAGCCCTATGATAGCACATGGTTTCCAGAGTCAAGGTCTTCCTTTCCAAAAAGATGTGGCTCCACCAACACCTCCTAGATGTTGCACATGGAGACATTTCCCAGAAGTACTAGGAAGAGGGTGGGGGCTGAGTTTCACATGCTGGTTCTAAGTACCAAGCCAGTTCTCTGGCTTCAGGCTTCGAGAATGGTTTAAACAACTTGCCCTAGTGAAAATGTGCCATATCTGATGCCAGCCTCCCTAACCAGCTTAATATCTCAGTTCCATTAACTCTGCTCATTGCTTAACTGACTGGCACCTGTACCTGCGATGCCAGTTGGCTGGTATCATTCTCGCTCCATTTATCCTTCCATAACATTCTGGAACAGTTCGTTGGGTCGTGTTGGGCACAGAAAGTAACAAAATCAGCTGGGTGGTCTTGGAGTAAAAGAAAGCGGCATGTGCAAAGATACCTTTGAAGCGGCTGCACACCACGACAGCGTGACAAGCACACACAGCAGCTGAGCAGAAACAAAGCTTGTTTATTTGTGCAGATAATTAAGATTTCACCCTGCTGAAAAGAGGGCAGCAGACAAGGGCCATCTCAGCTGTAGATGCCAAAGCAGATAGTCATCTCAATCTAGCAGGTGGTGGAGCAGAGCGGGCAGCAGCCAGGACTTCCTTCTAATGGTTGGTTTCACTAGCAAGTGCTGCCACGGGGCTCACCAGGATGAGCCAAGGCTGTGCTTGAGCTGCCATCAGACATGGGAGGAGGACTCACATTTGGTGTGAACCAGTAGTTCTGTCTCTTTACTGGAGGTGTGGGGAACTGGATCTCGTCATGAGCCAGGTTGTTCTCTCCCTCACCCCTCATGGGCCAGGTTTGACAAGAGGACAGGGCCACCCATTTGCCAATCTCCTGATGGATGTTTTTGCCCCACACTTGCGGAGCCTCTGTCAAAGCTCTCTTCTGGACAGCCTTGCAGGAGCCACTTGCCAGTGTTGAGTGGAGCCAGAAGCAAATGTGGAAACAGCAGCCATGGGTTGAACACACCCTTCTCACTGTACTTAAAACTTGCTTTAATCTGCTGCTCCCCTTCCAAGTAACCTCTGTGCATTCTACTCAAACCTCTGCCACTGTTTAAAATGGCCACTTTTTTCTCTCCTTTGACCCATCATCCCTGCTTTGTTCAACTTGCTGTTTTAAATTGTTTCCCCCCTCTCAGTGTCTCTCCTTTCTTGCTTCTATAGTATATAAAGAGATTGAGATATACAGGCTGACAGTGTTTTCCTCTTTCTAAAATATTTGCAATAAAAAGTGTAGTTTTAGGAGACTCTTAAGGAAAGCTGAAAAATGGATGGGAAGAATAAGGTCTATTTATTATTCTATTTATTTATGTGATGAGACAGACACTAAATAGGTAGATGTGGAAACATTTCCTGTGGCCACTCAGAAAATATTTAGATTCTCGCACAGTACTCCAAGTCCGTTGCGCCCTCATGAGCTACACTGCATAGCACGAGGCCAGCTTTACAAGTTTCTTTCTTCCAAGCAAAAAGTGGGTCAGGCTCCTGGAGAATTGAGAGCTTCAAAGTCAGAGAAGTGCAGGATAATATTAATATGAGAAACACACGTCTTAAACAGATTCCTTATCAGTCCCTTGTTCTGCCTGTACTGAACTACTTAGGTTTCAGTCAGCAGCACACTAAGTAACTTTTGCCAGTTTCCCAATCACATATCTATTCAGTCCAAGATAGAAAATGAGATGGGTGTTACCTGCTAAGGTATAGCAAGGATCTTACCACAGACTGCCTTGAATTCAGGAAAGTCAAAAGCAACTTATCAGCTGTTCTGTGTGCCAGAAGCTCCCTCCTAAAGGCCAGCCTTAACAAGGATTATCCCTGATGGATAAGTCCTGGCCTTACTGAAGAGAACCAATTATCTGGGAAGCATAATGAAGTGGTGGCCAGTGGCTTAAATAGCTTTAAAGGAGGGTTTGATAAATTTTGGAGGCAGAGAGGTCATAGAATCATAGACTCATAGAGTTGGAAGAGACCACAAGGGCCATCGAGTCCAACCCCCTGCCAAGCAGGAAACACCATCAGAGCACTCCTGACATATGGTTGTCAAGCCTCTGCTTAAAGACCTCCAAAGAAGGAGACTCCACCACACTCCTTGGCAGCAAATTCCACTGTCAAACAGCTCTTACTGTCAGGAAGTTCTTCCTAATGTTTAGGTGGAATCTTCTTTCTTGTAGTTTGGATCCATTGCTCCGTGTCCGCTTCTCTGGAGCAGCAGAAAACAACCTTTCTCCCTCCTCTATGTGACATCCTTTTATATATTTGAACATGGCTATCATATCACCCCTTAATCTCCTCTTCTCCAGGCTAAACCTGCCCAGCTCCCTTAGCCGTTCCTCATAAGGCATCGTTTCCAGGCCTTTGACCATTTTGGTTGCCCTCCTCTGGACACGTTCCAGTTTGTCAGTGTCCTTCTTGAACTGTGGTGCCCAGAACTGGACACAGTACTCCAGGTGAGGTCTGACCAGAGCAGAATACAGTGGCACTATAACTTCCCTTGATCTAGATGCTATACTCCTATTGATGCAGCCCAGAATTGCATTGGCTTTTTTACCTGCCGCGTCACACTGTTGGCTCATGTCAAGTTTGTGGTCAACCAAGACTCCTAGATCCTTTTCACATGTACTGCTCTCAAGCCAGGTGTCACCCATCTTGTATTTGTGCCTCTCATTTTTTTTGCCCAAGTGCAATACTTTACATTTCTCCCTGTTAAAATGCATCTTGTTTGTTTTGGCCCAGTTCTCTAATCTGTCAAGGTCATTTTGAATGTGATCCTGTCCTATGGGGTGTTAGCCACCCCTCCCAGTTTGGTGTCATCTGCAAATTTGATCAGGATGCCCTTGAGTCCATTATCCAAGTTGTTGATAAAGATGTTGAATAAGACCGGGCCCAAGACAGAACCCTGTGGCACCCCACTAGTCACTGTTCTCCAGGATGAAGAGGAACCATTGATGAGCACCCTTTGGGTCCGGTCAGTCAGCCAGTTACAAATCCACTGAGTGGGAGCATAGTCAAGACCGCATTTTACCAGCTTCTTTACAAGAATATCATGGGGCACCTTGTCAAATGCCTTGCTGAAATCAAGGTAGGCTACATCCACTGCGTTCCCTTCATCTACCAGGGTTGTAATTCTGTCAAAAAACGAGATCAGGTTAGTCTGACATGACTTATTTTTCAGAAATCCATGCTGACTATTGGTGATCACAGCATTCCTTTCTAGGTGCTCACAGACTGTTTGCTTAATGATCTGCTCCAGAATCTTCCCTGGTATTGATGTCAGACTGACTGGGCGGTAATTATTTGGGTCCTCTCTTTTCCCCTTTTTGAAAATAGGGACAACATTTGCCCTCCTCCAGTCTGCCGGGACTTCGCCTGTTCTCCAGGAATTCTCAAAGATGACTGCCAGTGGTTCTGAGATCAGGTCCATCAGTGAGGAACATCTAGGCAGAAGAGCAGCAGTTGGAGAGAGCTAATGCTTTCTTACCTTGCTTGGGGCATCTGATTGGTCACAGTGGAAAGCAGAACACTGGGCTAGATGGACATTATCTGAATGTCTTCGCTGTTCTGATTGACCACATAAAGGGTGCCTGTTCATGAAACATGAGTTTTAATCTCCATTTTGCTGGTGGAACAAGGAATATAGGAAGTTGACAATCTCTAGTCCAGCATGTCTACACTGACTTGTGATACTGCTTCAGCTCATCCTTTGAAGTGGTGATAATAATAATAATAATAATAATAATAATAATAATAATAATAATAGATTATTTGTACCCTGCCCATCTGGCTGGGTTTCCCCAGCCACTCTGGGCGGCTTCCACAGAGACAAAAAAATTTACGAACATTAAAAACTTCCCTGAACAGGGCTGCCTTAAAATGTCTTCTGAATGTCAGGTATGTTGTTTATCGGTTTGACATCTGATGGGAGGGTGTTCCACAGGGCGGGCACCACTACCGAGAAGGCCCTCTGCCTGGTTCCCTGTAGCTTTGCTTCTCGCAATGAGGGAACCGCCAGAAGGCTCTCGGCACTGGACCTCAGCGTCCGGGCAGAACGATGGGGGTGGAGACGCTCCTTCAGGTATGATGTAAGAACATAAGATAAAGCTCCTGGATCTAGTCCAGCATCCTATTCTCACAGTGGCCAGCTAGATTCCTGTGGGTTTGCATTCCAGAAGTTCTACAGTCAAAGCAAGTGCTTTGCCACAAAGTTCCCTCACAATTTAATCCTTAATAAACCAAGACCCCTGACCCAAATCCATCATTTATTTATTTTTGCTAGCTTCTGACTGCTTCAGCAGTCTGGTAGAGACTGAGGATGTGCATACACCATCAATTTAAAATACATTTTCAACAGCCCCCTCCCCCAAGAATCCTAGGAAATGTTGTTTGTTAAGGGTGCTGGGAACTGTAGCTCTGTGAAGTGTAAACTGCAGTTCCCATGATTCTTTGCAGGGATATGCTTTAAATGTATTGGATATATGCAATGTAAACGTGTAAAGTCTGGCTTTTTTTTTAAAAAAATCAGCTTTATTTTCAAAGGGGCCTACATTCGACTTCAAAACACAGCATTCCACAGTTCCAAATAAACAGGTGAATTAACAGCTTGTAATTCCAATTTCGCTCCTACTCCTTACTGTTATTTTTTTTTTAATGTAACAGCAATTTGATGTGCCCCTCTCACATGAAAGCTTACAGCCCTAATGCAATTTGCAATAATTTTGAATAAATATAATTTTAGAACTCTCAGTATGCCATGAACCTGAGTTCCAAATTAGTCTAATTGTTTGTATCTAATTGCTGACAATTTTAATTCTCCTGAAAAAGGCAGGAGGGACATAAATTGCCTTTGACAAACTGAGTTGCTTCCCTGCCTGCATTCTCAGCACCTCACATCGTCTTAGTCTATCTTTCCCTACGCTGTCAAATAATAACAAGACCCTGGAGAGAGCTTTCTCTCTCCCCCTCCCTCCCTCCCTTTCCACATAATGTGATCATTTCCTTTATATCAAAGGCAAAATCATCTGAATAACCTAATGAAGCAAAGAAATGCTTGTAGAATTGTACACTTCCAAAGAAGACTGATGGTGAACGCAAAATCAGGGTGAGTGTTGCACCATCTGGACCTACATAGGAAGGAGAGATTTACATTTATTTTTATTTATCACATTTCTATCCCACCTTTCCTCTGGGGAGCTTAAGGGGGCATCCATAGTTCGCCCCTTCCCAACAACTCTGTGGGGTGGGTCAGGCTGAAAGGCAGTGGATGGCCCAAGGTGACCCAGTGGGCTTCATGGCCAAGTGAGGGTTCAACCCCTGGTCCAATACTGTAACCACTACACCATGCTAGCTGGCCTCAGTCCGACTCCCTGCCTGTTAAGCCACTCTTTGTTTCTTCACTTGCCTGTGGCTGTGTCCACCCCCACAATCTGTTTCCCCTGCTGCCAGGGACTGGCAGGATGCTGGTGAGTGTGCACTGGAGGAGGGGGCTGGAGTCTGGCTCAGTAGGGAGGGGGCAGGGATTTGTGGGGCCCTGAGTCAGAGGAAGCTGCAGACCTGCAGGTGGAGCACAGGATGGGTCAGAAGAAGAGGAGGAAGAAGCAGGTCGGGCAAGTGAAGGGCCAGGGGCTTCCTCCCTGCTTGTGCAATGCTCTGCCCAGGGAGGCTCAACTAGACCCTCATTACAGATCTTTAGGCACTAGGCAAAAAAAGTTTCTCTGAACCAGGAGTTCAGCTGATTAACATTCCATGACCTTTTCAATGTGTTTGTGGAAAGAGGGAAATTGGTTTGTTTTATTATGTATTTTGTATTCTCATTTTGTACTTTTCTGTTGTGAATCATTGTGGGATTTTTGGATGAAGGATGGTATACAAATTTAATTCATAATCATTCTGGGGCACTGTATCACCAGACTGGTTTGGCCCAGCTGTTGGTCACACCCTGCAACAGGAGTTTGGAGGCTTGCAGCTGAGGCATCCTCTATGGAACCCCTTAACCCGGAAGAGATGGGGCACAATATTCTCCTCTACTGTCTGACCTTCTTGGGTTATCTATGCAAAGTGAGAAGCTTGTCTGTGGGCAGACATGTTGTGGGGGATCATTGCAGGACAGCAAATGAAGAGATCTACAGATCCCTACAGAGCTGAGTGTGGAGAAGAGCAGCGTTTCTGCTTCTGTTGTACCCCAGGGGAAGGGGCCCACCCACCTCTTCCATATGCCCACGTCTGAGTAAGTGGTCAAAGACAGCACTGACTCACATCGGGTCCAACTTCAAAGTAATGAGGAGAATTGACATGGCACTAAAAGCCAGCTTCCAGATCCAGTTCTTTAATGTGTGGGGTTAAGTAAGGGTGGTTTGTTCAGTGGAGACTTGCAAGGGAAAAAAAGTGCTTTCTAGTTATGAAGGGACCTTGTGGAGAAGATAAAAGGATTGCTGCTCTGGTAATGTTCCCATGAACAGTATGGAAATGAGAAACTGAACTCTTCATTGGAGATAAACCCAGAGTTCCTCTCATAACTTTCATGCTTGTAAGCAGGGACACCATCTAGGGGGGTCTAGGGGGGCCAAGCCCCTCCCCAATTTTCAAGGAGGGGGCTGTGCCCCCTCAATATTCCACAGCTGTGATGAGTCTTGTTGGGTCTACCCTCAGCTGTGGCAGGCCCCACTGGGCCTTCCCACGGCCATAGTGCGCCCCATCAGGCTTCTTCCCACCACGTGACATCACACATGCATAAAGTTGAGTGGAACCCAGCACATGTGCTTGTAAGGGAGTTTTTTGGGGGGCGGGATTTCCCACAAATAGCCATGGTACCTTTTTTGCTGCTGTCGCCACCTGTTTTGTGGTCTGGGTAGAGTTGGCAATAATGTTTTTTATGTCTGACAGCTGTCATTCCATCCCGCCTCCAGATTACTCCTAAGTGAGGGCAACAAACATTGCCCTCACTCTGATTTGGCTTCCTAAGATACCTCATGATTAATGTGTCACCAACATGAAGTCAAATCAGAACAAGGACAATCAGAATTAAGGCAGTGCTTCCTGCCCCAAAGCCAAGGTTCCAAGGTACATGAGCAAGGCAAGAGATTCATAAACAAATAAAAGCTGTGAAGATGTTCTGACAATTGACATGCTGCTCCCACCAAGCTTTTAAAGACAAGGTGGAGCAAGCCTACTCATGGGATTCTCACTCGCTATGAATCTGTTGAGTTTGCACATGCATGCTTTGAGTGGGTACATCTGATCCCATCCATACCCTCCAACATTCCTGATGAAAATGGGGACGTCTTAAGGAAAAAGGGACATTCTAGGATCAAATCCGAAACCTGGACAGCTTCTGTAAATCTGGGAGTGTCCCTGGGAAATAGGGACACTCGGAGGGTCTGATCCCATCTACAAAAGGCAGCAGGTTCTAGGTGACAAGACTGTCCTGCTCCTCTTCCTCTTCCTCCCACTCCCATACCACCTCGTCCTGTTCAGCCCCTGCCTCTCTGGCTGGTCAAAGTCCTCCCCACTTCCTCTTGTGGCTTTGTCCTCTGCAATGGGGGTGAGGAGAGATCCACAAGCTCTGACTCTGTCCTTTCCCAATGTGAGTATTTTCTGCATCAGGGTTGGACTCTGAAGTGCTTCTCTGGTGATCCAGCAGGAGTCTTCTCCCTCACCTAGGACCCTGCTACTACTTACTCTTTCTGAGGAAAGTGGCTGCTAAGCAATTCTATTATTGTAAAACTGTGCAGCAGCTGTATCTTTCAAATTATGAGCACCATCAAATCTTTCAGCTCCAGTCTGCTTACCAAAGCGCACCACAATCTTGTCCATTTAAACAATTCTACTTAGTGCATCACTAAAACAGTCCTTAAATTAACAACCTTACAAAGCTCCAAAATATTGTAAAAGCGCTTCTCAGCTTTTCATTTCGCAAGTCAGCAGTACTGAGGGGAAATACTTTAATTTGTATGTCTGTAGTTTGGTGCCAGGCACAAAGATAAATTATTTGTCAAACTTCAGACTCACATTATGAAATCCCCACACACTCCATGCTTTCAGAACTATTACTCAATACACATATATTTTATAGGGGTTAAGAGAGACTTCCCTCCTTCCCCAGCCAATGCTCCTGCCTCCCATCTATTTCTAGTGAAAATGGAATTCCCTTTCTCCTCTCAAGTGTGCCAGGGGTCTCTGTACATGATAAACATGAGCCAACAGTGTGGTGCAGTAGTATAAAAAGCTAATGCAATTCTAGGCCACATCAACAGTAGTATAGTGTCTAGCTCAAGGAAAGTAATAGTACTATTCTATTCTGCCTTGGTCAGACCCAACCTGGACTACTGTGTGTCAGAGTTTAAAAAGGATATTGACAAGTTGGAAAGAGAGCAACCAAGATTATCAAGGATCTATAACTAAACCTTATGTTGAATAGTTGAAAGAGCTTGGGTATGTTTAGCCTGGGAAAGAGGAGACTGGGAGGAGAAATGATAGCCATCTTCAAATATTTCAAGGACTGCCACATGGAGCTAGGTTAGTTTTTTTCTTCTTCTCTGGATGGCAGGACTCGAATCAATGGCTTCAAGTTACAAGAAAGGAGATTCCAATTGGACCTCAGGAAGAACTTTCTGACAGTAAGAGCTGTTTGAGAGTGGAACTGTTATGTACTGAAGTTTGCACCCTGGGCCAGCAGAGGGATACTGTAGATAGTTATGCAAATGAAGGATCGAAAGTGACGTTCAGTGATTGGATAGTTTGTATGCAAATGAAGGATCGAAAGTGACATTCAGTGATTGGATAGTTTTAGAAAGTTGCAACAGTTACGATTGTTCTGGAGCTCTATATAAGCAGGCTGACTGAGCTCCTCAGTTCTGTTCTAGCTTACAAATAAAGAGCTGCTTTGGAAGAATCGCTGTGTCGTCTGATATGTTCACCCACAACTTAACAGGAACGGTCTCAACTTCTGGTTTCCTGCCGAATGGGGAAGCAGTGTGGCGCTGATCCTCCAATCGGCATGGAGATTACAGGGGACCAGGGGGATACGCCAGGGCAAGGTGCCCCCCTAAAAAGTGCTGCCAGGGAAGGCAGCATGTCAAGGGGTCCGGTGGAGCGCAAAAATAGTTCCCGCAACCCCCCGGAGCTGCTGAAAGGTGAGGGGGAGGGGAAGCAGTGGAGCTCTCTCTTGGCTCAATCACAAACCTGTATCTTTTTTTAAATATAATTTTTATTAACAAACCAATCAAATCACATAAGTTCCAAATTACAAAGCCAAATTTTTAAATTTTTGTTGGGGGTACCCATGCTTTGAGTTCAGAAAGGGATCCAAACATCTCTCTTGCTGCTCCTTTAATGTTACAGTTGTGTTCAAATAGTATTCACAATTCTATCCAATCTTCTCTTTATTGTTTTCCTCATTTTCTTGTTGTTTCTTTGTGACCTCTGATAGCCTCCACAAGCGGGTTGGAAACAAATATTTATCCTGTGTGGATTTTCCGCTCCTCCAAGAGCCATATTTCAAACAGACAGACGCCATTTCCACACTTCCGAACAAAACTTTCTTAAAGTCTGCCCATTAAATCCTCGCAGGTCTGACAGTCTCTTCTCAATCTTAGGGAGTTCTGCCAGGTCAAACTCACATTCCAATTACCATGGTCTCCTCCCCCTCGATCATAAATCCAGTGGCCAGGCCTGCTTATTAAACAAGTCTCTTTTTATGACTGCGTCATTCCAAAGGCTCTTCATTCCTTCCCTGATGTTTCACACACCATGTCTTTGATTAGTAATTCATTTCCACACAGTTCTTAATCATACCGCTTATAATCAGTAATTGCAACGGTTCTTCTTGGGGGGAGGGTTGTTGGGTAATCACATAAGATAAAAGGAAAGAAAAGTCCCCCCCCCATTCCGTCCCATTCCGACATACTGACCCTTTGATGTGTCTTCTTGTTATGTTTTCCTGTTGAATCCAACCGATTGCTCCACTTCACAGAGGTCACTTCAATTAGCAGTCTTAACTCCCGTTCTTCGCTTGAAATATGTGCATTTGCTTCTCTCTAATTGTTTATTTTGAGCTCCTGCAACCAGGCCGCGCGATCAGAGACAGTGTCAGAGAGAGCCGACCCACACGGGTGCTGTGCGCCTAGTGCCTTCACCCCCTTCTTTCGAACTCAGGGGTGATTTATGGCAACCACAGGTGAGGCAGTGTTCTCCATTCCCTTGGGGTAACAAGAGAGGCTGCATACTACCATATCAGCCTCTTAATTACCTCGTGTAAGTCGGAGAGATGGTATAGAATCATAGAATCATAGAATCATAGAGTTGGAAGAGACCACAAGGGTCATCGAGTCCAACCCCCTGCCAAGCAGGAAACACCATCAGAGCACTCCTGACATATGGTTGTCAAGCCTCTGCTTAAAGACCTCCAAAGAAGGAGACTCCACCACACTCCTTGGCAGCAAATTCCACTGTCAAACAGCTCTTACTGTCAGGAAGTTCTTCCTAATGTTTAGGTGGAATCTTCTTTCTTGTAGTTTGGATCCATTGCTCCATGTCTGCTTCTCTGGAGCAGCAGAAAACAACCTTCTCCCTCCCCTATGTGACATCCTTTTATATATTTGAACATGGCTATCATATCACCCCTTAACCTCCTCTTCTCCAGGCTAAACATGCCCAGCTCCCTTAGCCGTTCCTCATAAGGCATCGTTTCCAGGCCTTTGACCATTTTGGTTGCCCTCCTCTGGACACGTTCCAGTTTGTCAGTGTCCTTCTTGAACTGTGGTGCCCAGAACTGGACACAGTACTCCAGGTGAGGTCTGACCAGAGCAGAATACAGTGGCACTATAACTTCCCTTGATCTAGATGCTATACTCCTATTGATGCAGCCCAGAATTGCATTGGCTTTTTTAGCTGCCGCGTCACACTGTTGGCTCATGTCAAGTTTGTGGTCAACCAAGACTCCTAGATCCTTTTCACATGTACTGCTCTCAAGCCAGGTGTCACCCATCTTGTATTTGTGCCTCTCATTTTTTTTGCCCAAGTGCAATACTTTACATTTCTCCCTGTTAAAATTCATCTTGTTTGTTTTGGCCCAGTTCTCTAATCTGTCAAGGTCGTTTTGAAGTGTGATCCTGTCCTCTGGGGTGTTAGCCACCCCTCCCAGTTTGGTGTCATCTGCAAATTTGATCAGGATGCCCTTGAGTCCATCATCCAAGTGGTTGATAAAGATGTTGAATAAGACCGGGCCCAAGACAGAACCCTGTGGCACCCCACTAGTCACTCTTCTCCAGGATGAAGAGGAACCATTGATGAGCACCCTTTGGGTCCGGTCAGTCAGCCAGTTACAAATCCACTGAGTGGGAGCATAGTCAAGGCCGCATTTTACCAGCTTCTTTACAAGAATATCATGGGGCACCTTGTCAAATGCCTTGCTGAAATCAAGGTAGGCTACATCCACTGCGTTCCCTTCATCTACCAGGGTTGTAATTCTGTCAAAAAATGAGATCAGGTTCGTCTGACATGACTTATTTTTCAGAAATCCATGCTGACTATTGGTGATCACAGCATTCCTTTCTAGGTGCTCACAGATTGTTTGCTTAATGATCTGCTCCAGAATCTTCCCTGGTATTGATGTCAGACTGACTGGGCGGTAATTATTTGGGTCCTCTCTTTTCCCCTTTTTGAAAATAGGGACAACATTTGCCCTCCTCCAGTCTGCTGGGACTTCGCCTGTTCTCCAGGAATTCTCAAAGATGATTGCCAGTGGTTCTGAGATCACATCTGCCACTTCTTTTAATACTCTTGGATGCAGTTCATCTGGCCCTGGAGACTTGAATACATCTAAACTAGCCAAGTATTCTTGTATTATCTCCTTAGTTATTCTGGGCTGTGTTTTCTCTGCTGAATCATTTGCTCCAAATTCTTCAGGTCGGGCATTGTTTTCTTTATCGGAGAAGACTGAGGCAAAGAAGGCATTGAGGAGTTCAGCCCTTTCTGTGTCCCCTGTTTGCATTTCACCATCTTCTCCTCTGAGTGACCCCACTGTTTCTTTGTTCTTCCTTTTGCTACGAACATACCCATAAAAGCCTTTTTTGTTGCTTTTAACCTCTCTAGCAAGCCTGAGTTCATTCTGTGCTTTAGCTTTTCTGACTTTGTGTCTACACGTGCTGGCTATTTGTTTGAATTCCTCTTTGGTGGTTTCCCCCCTTTTCCATTTTTTGTACACATCCTTTTTTAATCTTAACTCAGTTAAAAGTTCTTTAGATAGCCACCCTGGCTTCTTTAGGCACCTTCCATGTTTCCGTCTCATTGGTATTGCCTGAAGTTGTGCTTTTACTATCTCCCTCTTAACAAACTCCCAGCCATCATGAACTCCCTTTCCTTTTAGTATTACTGTCCATGGGATCTCACCCAGCACTTCCCTAAGTTTTATGAAGTCGGCTTTCTTAAAGTCAAGAAATTGAGTCCTAGTATGCTTGGCTGCTCCTTTCCGTTGTATAGTAAACTTCAGAAGAGTATGATCACTTGCGCCTAATGATCCTTCCACTTCTACCCCATTAACCAGGTCATCGACATTGGTTAGGACCAGATCTAAAATGGCTGTTCCTCTTGTTGCTTCTCCCACTTTCTGGACAATGAAGTTGTCTGCAAGGCCAGTGAGGAATCTCTTTGACCTTATGCTCTTGGCTGAGTTTGACATCCAACAAATATCTGGGTAATTGAAGTCCCCCATTACCACTATCTCCCTTCCTTTTGCATGCTTGGCCATCTGTTCCAGGAAGGCATCATCTATGTCCTCCGTTTGGCTTGGGGATCTATAGTAAACTCCCACAATGAGGTCACTGTTATTCTTCTCTCCCTTAATTTTGACCCAAATGCTCTCACTTTGGCTTTGAGGTTCTAAATCTTGGATCTCTTAGGTTGGTCGCCCTGGTTGACTGGGGGGCCTGGTAGGAATTTTTCCATTTGGCATTAGGCTTTTTGGTTTTTTCGCCTACCTCGTAGCAATCGTCACAACTTTTTTGTGGTATTGGTGGGTAGGTTAGGCATTGGAATAATGTGTTGTGGTGTGTCGAAGCGCTAGGTGTGGCCATCGCCTATGCCTTCAATTTTTGGGTATTCCGTTAAAGGAATCTGGCGGTCATATATTCTGTCCAATGCCTAAGCCAATACCTTTTCACTGCTGTAACCAATAAAAGTTGTGGCCTTTCCTTGCCCATAAACCTTATATCACGTGTCCTTGTGTATTCATTCCACATCGCGGGGCTCGGGTCCTCGAACCCACAAATGATGCTTTTGAATTATGGTGCTGGAGGAGACTCTTGAGAGTCCCATGGACTGAAAGAAGATTAAACCTCTCCATTCTGAAGGAAATCAGCCCTGAGTGCTCACTGGAAGGACAGATTCTGAAGCTGAGGCTCCAATACTTTGGCCACCTCATGAGAAGAGAAGACTCCCTGGAAAAGACCCTGATGTTGGGAAAGATGGAGGGCACAAAGAGAAGGGGACGACAGAGGACGAGATGGTTGGACAGTGTTCTCAAAGCTACCAGCATGAGTTTGACCAAACTGGGGGAGGCAGTGGAAGACAGGAGTGCCTGGCGTGCTCTGGTCCATGAGGTCATGAAGAGTTGGACACGACTAAACAACTAAACAACAACAACAAAGCAAAAACAGTGAACTATAAGTATTGCAACCACTGGTGGGAAGCTTGCATTTATTTTGGAATTATCAATGAGCAAACCTGAATCTTGAACTTGACTTTCACTGGGTTTATGCTCTTTGAACCTGAACCTGAACAATAACTATGAATTTGTACATTTAAAATAGCTCTGGATCTTTGGATTACAAATATATTTGGAATGCTGAAACATTAAGGTAGCCACTTGCACTTCACGGACCCCACTGCCACCCCTTTGACTCTTAGCACCCTCCCTAGGTAACCCCCAGCCCCCCAACTCTTGACATGCTTCCTGGGCTCCCTTTTTGAAGAGCAGAGCAGGCACAATCATTGACACTGCCATTTCCCTGGGCCGCAGGATGGGGCAACCAAGCAGCCACTCCTGTGCATAGGCTGAGCTTGCTTGAACTACGGCGCAACCCACAAGTACCTATGTCTATTCCTGATGACTCCTGAAAATGAGTGTCTGTGTCCAGTATTTTTTCCCCTTGAAAAACAAAGGTGCTCCCGAGTAGAACCTACTGTGCTTGCCTTTTTGCTGCCCTGTTGCAATGAAGACAATAGAGCAAAGCTGATGAATGAGAAGAGGAAGAGTGTCAAATGGAATGTAATTTTGTTGATGTATTGGTTAATTTAATCCATCCCATCCCAACAGACAGGTGGCTTTCCATGCCAGACAAGGACAGTTGGTTTGTGCGCTAGCTGTTTCATTGATTCTTATTCTTGGGCACATCATTATGGTTTTGCTGAAACAAGCAAACCTGTCCCATTTATCTTAGTGAGGTTGAAATATGGCCCCTCCCCCACCCACCCCCTTGCACCAGGCCGTGGCAGCCCTGCACTTTTTATCATTTCGTAAATCTCAGCCTACTTTCGTTATCGCTTGGAGCACTCAGGCAATTCTGCTGCTGCTAGCCTTGAGTCTGCTTATCAGAGTGCATAGGAGTACAAAGCACTCAGGGCTGCTGAACACCTACCTGTTTTTGACCCTGGAAACAGTGAATTGTGTTTTCAAAATCTGGAACCAACTCTGACTATTTTGTCATCTGCTGTAATGGGTATAAAGGGTTATAGACTTTCAGTTTCCCTAGAAACTGCCACACATTTCCCCTTTTTGAC